>NW_020528719.1:0-50444 GCF_003368295.1 Carassius auratus
CAGAAATCGCATTCTGTCTTATAATTGTGTATGTACCTGGAGAAAGGGATGGAGGACCGCTCTGAGTAGGGTGGGACCGAACTCAAACCTTTGTGTTGAGCTTGAATTGCTTTCTGTCTCTATGCCATCCACAAACCTGCAGAGACATCAGACCAAATGCACTGTTGTTCATGTACAGTAATTTATTCCCATGATGATTTCTGAAGGATCATGTGATGCTGAAGTAATGGCTGCTAAATACTCAGCTTTGCTCTCACAGGAATTAATTCCATGTTAAAATATATTAAAAAGAAACGTCTTGCTATAACATAATAAATTCTTAATTATTCCAAGCTTTTTATTGATAATGTAATATAAAAATGCCTAGATAGAAATGGATTCCTTTACTTTTTCCTCATTAAATTCAAGTTTTAGATAAATCTTGATTTCTGAGTATAAAATTGAAGAGCCAATTAGTAGAGGAAGCAGCTATTCCACCCAAATTGGTTGTCATGGAAGCTGGATACTTCTATATTATGAATCATGTAAAGTTCTTATGAGAGCACCAGAGGGCTAACAGCTCATTGAGGATATGATGTGAGATGTTTGTGTACCTGGGGCTGAGTTCAGGAGGAGCACTGCTGAAACTGACCCACAAGGGATTTGGAGCGTGGCAGGTCGCGTGTGGTCTGACGGAGGGCGGAAGGGGCGAGGGGGGAGAAGAGGCGATCTCAGGGGGGAGCTTAGGGCCCGGGTCAGGCGAAGGGGAGAACGTGAAGGCCCTTGATACTAAGTGCTGCTCCTCATCATGCTCCTCATCTTCACGGATAGCAGGAAAGTTTCTTCACCAGACCACCGTTGCTTTCCCAGTCGCAGCTGAGAGAGACGGAGCAGATTGTTATGTTTGTGTCCGTACGAAAATGGCAGTAGATAACACAAACCTTAGATCAGCAGAAGTCTGTTTAAGTGGTAAAATTAGAATCTATTTTAGATCTATTTTTACTAATTCTAGTATTTGCAAGGTAACACTGTACTTTTTCAACCAATCCCATTTATTATTATTATTATTATTCAGCTCATGCCTCTTAATTTTTCTGATTTCTGATCATTTGTTTAAATATAATTTAAACTTATTTTTAATTTCAGATGTAATTGTATTTTTGAGATGTATATTTTGGATATTTATACACCGCTTTCTGGAAATTCTGATTTTAATCTAATATCTCTCTATGGATTCTTTCATTAAAACATAATTCAACACACATAGATATTCCATGTTTATGTCCAGATTTATTTGATAAGTGACTGTGCAAAAAAATAAAATAATAATAATAATCTCACATATTAAGATTAACATAATTAGTATATAATTTCTATTTATACATTAAGTGTTTCAATCAATTAAAAAAATTATAAAATTAATCACATTTTTTTTTTTATTAATTAGGATTAATCACAAATCAGCATAATATATTTACTAACTGTCCATAATTTCCAAATTTCCAACACTCGAATTTCCAAATTAATGTGGAAAAAACATAAAATATGATATATTTTTAAATATGTGTTTATTGGCATCTTTTTAACCATTGTTGTAGCATTAAACTTTACTTTATTTTTAAAATGTAATAGGCTATGGGAAATTTTTAATCTAGAATGATTAAATGATAGAATGAAAATTAGAATGATTCTGAAAGATAATGTTACATTGAAGACCGAAGTAAATAAAAAAAATTAAAATAAATAAGTTATAATATTTCGCAATGTCAAATAAAGAAATTTCTTTCAATACATGAAATGTTAGTGTATATACTGTACAGTATGTTTCTACAGTTTTATAATCCTCCATTCTTCATCTTGAATGAAACGTTCACATTCAAATTGGCTACAATCTGACTGCAATGTTTGAATACAGAATAGTGACTGGCCTTCTCACATGCATTTATTTGCAAGCTAAATTGTGATCTTACATCTACTTAGCCATCTATAATCACTTTCACTGCCATGAAACTGTGGAATTGTGTTGAAACCTAGGTTACTTCCAACATTAACCCTATTCTACTGTGCCCCTTGTAAACACTTCCTTCTAAAAAATGCAAATCTAGTTATTAAAGAACAATTTATTTTTATAAAACAATTCTTGGGTTTTCAGTAGCAAGTAATTCTGATAATTATTTTCAAAATGGGCAGTAAAGAGTCATGACCAGTGCGTGGCAGACTAACACAGCCTGTTGATTTTTCTTGTTCCTCTCTAACATGTTTCTCACCTCCAGCTCAACTCTTTGCATTTTTTTTCCATTGTACCAGATTAAGGAATCTCAATTGGTTTTTGCCCACAAAAACACTGTTCTTTGTAGAAGCTAAAAATTGATTTCGATTTCTTGGTTGTTAACTCTCAGCACTGCTTGTTCTTAGAATGTCATAAAAAGGATGGCAGCAAGCGCCGTTATCCCGTGGTCTACAGAAGAGGTTGCAGAGAGGAGAAGGCGGCACTGTTTATTTTTGTTTTGTCAAAACACATAAAAGACTATGTCAATCAAACTCCGTCGCTATAGGGTAGCAACACACACACACAGCCCGCATCCCTGTATTACATACTAACATAAACCAGGAAGGAAAGAGAAGGAAATATAATAAAATATTTTGAGCAAATCTTAATTAAAGTCTTTCTCGTCCCTTTCTTCCTATACCTCGATTTGTTCTCCCCCTATTCAATTTGACTGAAATCTCTCCATCTTTATCTGCAACCCCCCTCCCATTCTCCGCACCCTGCCTCTCTCTTTCTTCGCCATCTTGTTTTGTTCCCCCGTTTCTTCTCATGATCTCCACACCCCACGCACCGTCTGCAGTCCCCACACCCCACCTAAGGCAGAAATTTATTTTAGCAATCTCCTTCCAATCTTAGTAACACAGACTCCAGCGGCACGAGGGGAGCTTGTGTGCATGTCTGCGAGATGCTTAAATTAGTGTTTCTACAGAAGTTTTCACTTTCTTTCCCTCCACTCCTCCAGAGAACGAGCTGTTTATTCAGGCATTTACCATGTCCCACGAGTCCACCAAATTCAGTCAATCACAGCTTTTTTCAGCTAACAAGAAAAAGGGGCATTGCCTTTTCTTCAACCGCTCTAGTGCAAAACACACAGACGAACAGTAACAGGGAAGCTTCCCCAATAATCACACGTCTATTCTCACCCAGCTCTGCAATTACGTGCAATGTATGTGTCAGTGTGTGTTCATTGGTATTCTTGTGCATTCTGGGGTTGTGTGATGAGCATCGATGCTGATCCGCTATGTCTTCATGGCACACACAACTTGATTTTTACATTTTCTGAAGAAATGAAGTGTTTTACGTATGCAAAAGTCTCTTGCCGAGATGCCAAGCCTATTGTTGCTGGTTGTCAGGGCATTTCTATGCAGTTTCTAAGGTGTTTTGAGAGTGCATTGCTATACAGTTGATAGGGTGTACTGGGTGGTCAAGGTCAGATAAATCTCTTCTATTGAAAAGCGGTTTGAGGTAGGGTTAAAGCTGCAACAGTATCTTGTACCTGCCTCTTCACCAACCGTCATTCCTTCCCTCTCTTTCTCTTCTCAAACACAACGATATCTTATATCTAGAGTAAAAGCTGCATGTGGCACCTTGCAGAAGCAGCACTGCAGGAAAGAGTGAAAAGGAGAGAAAAGAGGCACCTCAACCCCCCACCCCCGCGCTCCTCTCGTTTCAGAGCTATTTTATTTACAGGATCCAATCTTAGCTCGAGGCGCGGGGGACCCAGCGAGCGCGGAGTCCCCGCCTTCCCCCTGTGCTATCTTAGTATCGGCACACACTCCAAACCGCAGCCTGCTGCTATTCCTGTCTTCACAAGTTACACTCAGGCTGGGAGAACGTGTGTGTGTAAGAGAGCGGTCTCGTGCGCAGGCATACATGTGCATCCCAAAGATGAGGGGGGGAGGGGCTTTATCTTAGTCAGGGAAAGGACAGGACACATACTTTCGAGAATGTGCAAGTAGGAAGGAAAGATGCCAAAGACAGCAGATGGGGATCCATTTTGTATTCTGCTGGTTGTGGATGTGGGCACTGCAGGTTTACACACACATACCTCCAGTCTGTAGGGCACAGCTCATGAATTCATTGAGTAACCAGTAACTCTACATGCACAAATTCACTTTGGACAACTGGTGTGCAATAGAGAGTTACAGATTGACCTTTCTTGCATTTTTTATAATTAATTTGGCAAACCTTTTTTTTTTTTTTCAAAAGGGACAGTTCACACCAGTCTGGATGTTCGGCATGAAAAGCATAAATGCAATGGTTACCCCAGTTATTACGGTAAACAAAGCAATGCTTCACAGCTTTCTGTTTCTAATATGCTTGTCGTGGAGAAGAAGCTAGTGTCAAACAGTATTTACGCTCTTAAAAATAAAGGTGCTTAAAAGGTTCTTCACAGCGATGCCATAAAATAAAAATTTTTGGTTACACAAAGCATTCAGTCAAAGGTTCTTGAAAGAACCATCTCTTTCTTACCTTTTTTTCCCGTAAAAATTGGTATATTATTTTCCATTTGTAAATTCTATGCATTTAGCTTCCAGTCTCATCCGTGTCCAGCTATTTTTAGCTCTACAAAACAGTTTGTTTTGCTACTTGATATTGAAAATTGGTGTGTTTTACCTTATTATATCAATGCATTTTAATCTTAATTACGCACACACTGGTTTATAGTGCAAACAGTTTTACTGTTTACTGCATGTTGTTATTCCTCTCGTTATTTCCCTAGAGCGGCTAATGAAACGGAAGTCTCGCCCATAGGCTTACTTCCATGTTAATGAAAAAGGTGAATAATCTGAAGAACCTTCTGACCTTGTTATTAAAGAAGCCATTTAGACAAAAGAGGTTCTTCTAAAGCATCGTGAAGTACCTTTTTTTTAAGACTGTACATGTTTCCAGGTCTTTCTTTCTTTCTTTCTTTCTTTCTTTCTTTCTTTCTTTCTTTCTTTCTTTCTTTCTTTCTTTCTTTCTATCAACCAACCTGTTTGTTTCCAAAATGTAACCAAGTCACACGTGACTTGCACAAACACATTTTGAAACACTTTGACATATAGCTTTGTGGACGTGAACCAATCCAGCAAATGTAACAACTGAAGCATGTTTCAAAATAAAGAAAACAATAAATATGACCCTGGACCACAAAACCAGTCAAAAGGGCCAATTTTTTAAAAACTGATATCTATACATCTGAAAGCTGAATAAAAAAAGTTTTCCACTGATGTATGGTTTGTTAGGATAGGAAAATATTTGTCCAAGATACAACTGTGTGTACAGTATATATATATAGAGAGAGAGAGAGAGAGGGAGAAAATCGCCTTTCAAGTTGCCCATATGAACTTCTTAGAAATGCATATTACTAATAAAATGAAGTTTTGAGATTTACAAAATATCTTAATGGAACATGATCATTACTTAATATCCTACTGATTTTTGGCATTAAAAAAAAATCTATAATTTTGACCCATACGATGTACTGTTGGCTATTGCTACAAATATACCTGTGCTACTTATGACTGGTTTTGTGGTCCTGGATCATATATACATGTCCTTTTAAGAGCTTTGTTAGCGTCATTCAGTACTAGCTGAGTTACAGAAAAATCACAAATGTAATACCAGCAATGGGATTAAATTCTGTGAGAAAAGCACTTTATAAAATGTATACAATTATTAATAGGATTCACACAAAAAGAAAAGGTATAAATGTCATGCCAATAAAGAGAATAGTTCACTCTAAAATGAAATTTCGGTTATCACCTTCATGTCCCTCCAAACCTGTATTACGTTTTTTATTCTTCTGCAGTCAAAAACAAAACAAAACACAAAAACAAACATTTCTAAGAATATCTTAGTCGATTAAATGACAACTTTTCATTTCTGGGTGAACTGTATGTATGAACTGTATGTATGTAATGTTTGATGTTCTATTTTGATATCTACTAAATAATTTTACAGGAAAAATCGAAACAAAACTGACTCAGCAGAGAATATGAATCATAATAACTGATCATGAAGGCGACTATTATCATGTTTCTCTGTTTGAACTATCTATATTGATCTATTTATAGGACTCGTATCAGCTCCACTGCACAAGCGTACATTACTGATAATCTGATCCTAGGCGATGTATCCACTCCTGACCTGTATGTTTGTGGTAATTGCCTCAGTGCACATGATTCGGGCTAAAAAAAGCACATGCACACACCGCTTGACCTTTACAGTCAAGGCTGTAGAATCAAAGGTGTACTCTGGGATTTTCACCCTTTGCCCTAAAAAACATCATGTGTGCTTGCAAGCATCACTCACGTCAGCTCCACTGCCCTCCCGCAGGTTATAGGTGAGATCGTGCTGAATTTCGCTGACAAATTTCTGGGCATATTCAGGATAGAGGCGCAGAACTTCTCGCAGTCCCTTTAGGCTGATGTACTGCAGGTCACAATACGTCAGTGCTTTCACGTTTGCGTTGGTCTTTATCACCTGCTCTTTCGTCAGCGAGTCCGATCCGATCAGGTCCCCCTTTCCTGTTTGAGAAAAGCATATAGAAGTTAATTTTTGGCTAACACAGGCTTTGTCATGCAAAATTCATAATATGCTTTTAAAGTTGGATATGCATGTTAGATCCCTCCAGTCTTTTGTGTGAACATGTTCAGACAAGTAAACAAAGACCGAGTGTGTCAATCAATGCTGAAGTTCTAAGGAAAAACTTTTTGTTCTAGGTTTGAATATGAGACACAGGAGGGGCACACGAGGGAGCACAGAGGCTAAAAATATATTCTGGTTTGGTGCAAAGGGACTATGAAAGCACTGACAAATTCTGAAGTGTGCTGAAGTGTCAGAGCACTGCATTCTGGGAAGGCAGACCAGTTGGAGACAACTGAGTTCAGCAGTGCTGGGAGAGAGATGGGTGGTAGACCATATGTACATCTTTCATCAAGTAAGCAGGTGTGCTAATTATGCAAGGTATGTGTGTGTATGACTTTGCATGTTTGTACTCTCAGTTTTCAAGAGCTCTATCTATATTGTCTTGGAGATAACATGGCAAAACTTAATAGCTGCAGGTTGTTTTACATTTTTCCTTCAACTGGCCAAAGCACCTTCCTTTCTTATTTCTCCTTTTTGTTGCTATTTTACCTCTTGTTCTCTTCTACTTTTCTATGTGAGCAAAAACATGACTGTACGTTGACAAGCAAAGTTGCCATATATTCTGCCAAAACTATATTTGAAAACTACTTCTCAATCAAAACAATAAGAACATATAAAGAAAAATTGCATACATTTTACTTCTGAACTGACATTTCCCTGTTCTTGTTAATTATTGATTTGTTAGCAGATCCAATGATTCCATATTTTCACTAAAATGTTTACATGTGACCTCCATTGAGACCATGCAATTAAAATGGACTATTCTCATATTTTTATGGATTTTTTTTTTTTTTTTTATGTGCACAATCTTTAATCACAAACAGACAAACAAACAAAAACTTCTTATGGCATGCGCTTCGGAACGGTGGCTGGGTAATAAATGTTGTCCAATGGCCAGATGAGTTTCAACCTTTTTCCTTAAGCAACCACTCACATGAAACATTCATCCACTCAGTTTGCATTTCTATTTTTTATAATCAATTACCACCCCACATTGTTTTTGATTTGTCTATTTGTTTATATAGTGTGCCACAATAGTAAAAACAATTTGGTCGCAATGACTATTTTATATTGAAGTTATAGTTAAAGGTTTGCTAATAGTCAGAATTGGACCTTAACATAAAGTGTGCCCTTGTCTTCTTTTCCCACTAACCTAAAAGATTCACAATACTTCTGCTTTTTTATGATGGTTTATATATGCCAAAAAGCAGGAAGTGTGCATAGGATTGTAGCAAGAAAAACTGCTGGTAAAATTTAAATTAGTTTAAAAATACAATTAAAAAAACAACACCATTAATATACATGAATGAAAAGAGTCATTCAAGATTATATTGTAAATATTTCTTGTGGCTTTGGTGTCTAGAAGACATCATTAGATATGCAAATGCACGCATGAATCACTCAGGATCTGTCATTGCTGACTGCATTTGGAAAGGTCAGTGGGAAATGGAGTCAAAGTTGAAAGTGTTGAACTTTAAGCACCACATTACAGAGCTTGACTTGCTTTCAGTCATTCTAACAGTCAATCCATAGAGTTCAATGCATCAGGCAACACTGACATGAGCCATGTGACAGAACATTAACAGGAATCTCTCTCTCCATCTCTTGGTTTCCTTCCATCTTGATTTATATATCTGCTTTCTCCTCCTCTCTCCAGTTCTTGTTCTCCTCACAGCCTCGACAGACTGTAATTCTACAGTGCAATAACACGTGTAATCTCATTGCGAGGTGACATGAGTCTAGGAAGCCATTTCATATCACAGCTTTAATTAAGACAATCACTCCCACTCCAACCGCAGCTCAGAGACGTCTGGGTGTCTGTGTGTCTGTGTGTGTATTGGTCTAGATCCAAGTATAAGTGTTTATTGCTATCTGTCTTGATTAATCGTTCACTTTCATTTCAAGCTTTCATTTTTTTATCAGCCATTGCCAATTTGCTCGGTGTCTTTTCCTCCTGCTGTCTCTCTGTTTTCCTGGCTGTCGATCAGTTTGTCTCTCATTCTCTCTCTCTCTCTCCAGTGTTCTCCAGAGCCTCCTGTGGATCCTCGGGTCAAGCTGTCAGATCGATAACGCCACAGGAAGGTGCCATTACTTTGCGTGTGTGCAGGTGGTGTATTTTCAACATCAAACGCAGATCCTCCAAACACTGAACCAAACAGTCTCTCGGTGACAGTGAGTGGACGTGCAATGGAACACAGGCAGGCTATATGTGTGTGTGTGTGTGTGTGTGTGTGTGTGCATTCATTCACATCACTGCTCTTCCTCTTCCTTTCAAGAGATAATAGTTCATTCTTAAAGGTTGGATACATATTTGTTTGTTTTTTTGTTTTTTTAATTAATACTTTTCTTGAGCAATAATGCATAATGCTGTTCTTTTTAAACTCTCAATTAATCAAAGAATCCTGAAAACTGTGATAATAATGGTTCTCAAATCAGCATGTTATATTAAGTTCTGAAGGAACATTTGACACTGAAGACTGGAGGCTGACAATTCAGATTGGGCATTACACCCATAAATAAAATGTTGAAATATATATATTTTTTAATTAAAATGTATTATTATCTCACAATATTACTGATTTAACTGTATTTTTTTGTTCAAACAAATGCAGCCTTGTTGAGCATAAAACTTTTTTCTGAAGCTAATAAATATATTATATTCAGCTTACTAGGTTTTGGAACATCTTTAATATGCAGAGTGAAAGATTCTGTCTGTCTTGTTTTTATTTCTTCTGTATGGCATGGTCTTTTGCCCATTCCTTGATTCAATCCCTCCCACATTATTTTCCACATTATTGTCCATGTGTGTGGAGATCTATGGTTCTCACCTTCATATGTCAGCCTGTATTAATAGTCAAAGCACTTTAATAATGCATTGACCATCAATTATTAAGTGTTTGAGAGAGAGAGGTGGATGTGGCCTAGCAGCATGCCAATATTTGATTTGATCAGAGCAATAGAGTTCAGGCATTTGGAGATAAAGAGACCCACATACACACACACACACACACACACACACACACACACATACAGGAACCTTTAGCTCGGTAAGAGCTCTGGCTCATCGCTTACTGTGACCTTTTGAGAGCCTTTATTTCCAGATTAACTGTAGCCACTGTACAAGAGGGGGTTCGGATATGACAAATAGTTTATTTATGATGGAAAACTGTAAGCATCTGAATTATTTTTTGTCCTTTGGTATGAAGCAGCTTTTAAGGCCACTTGTCATATACTGTATGAATTTTATAATCCTTTAGAAATTGTATAATTCGGTACAAATCATGTTTTTTTAAAAAAAGGTATGGCTCAAATTGGGAGTGTGAGGATGTGTGTTGAGCAGCTGCTCCACGCTCAGATGAAATGAGAAAAACACAGTAAAAGTTTCATAGTCCATCTATGGTCACAGCTGCTGTCTTGCAGTTTAAAAAATAAAACAAAAACACAAACAACGAAACGCTATGGCAAAGAGGGTCCTGGGTGACTAAGCTAAAAGAACACAAAGAGGCAGAGAGAGACTACATAAAGGATGAGTTCATTGAAATCCAGTCCTAATACCCTCAAAGGCATATGGATGATGTTTGTGACAGCGCTGCATTGATACATCTTAAAGAAGACAGCATTTGTTCATTACATGAACCTATACACTCTAGTTTGTCGCATTAGATAAGGATTATGAAGAAATCCTTGGATTATGAAGAAATGAATGAGGTTCTCCCCGTTCCTGTGTGTGTTTGTGTGCTGCAACAAACACTGTGTACAGTCTCTGAATCTAAAATACATATTCATTTGACATTTGCATCTTCTGCCCAATTCTTAATCCACAATATATTTTTGTTTCATCAGCTTTGGAACAAGGGTGAGTGTATATTGACACATTTATATTTTAGGTATCATTCACATTTAGGTTAGAAGATACTTCATTAACCCAGCAGTTTATCAAGATTCATTCTGCTAACAGCTGAAGGCAGTTTGGCCTGCTCTTATCGTGCTTCTAGAAGCTTCCCAGCAAGGTTTTTGGGAGGCCATTGTACTGTGTACAGCTCCCATAAATCCTTTCAGATGAAGCAGAGAGGTTTATTATTATTATTATTATTATTATTATTATTAAATGATCCACAGACTCGGTTTATGGCAATGATTTCCATTTTAAATTAAAAACCCGGGCTTTTCTTTTGTTTTTCTATTTTTTTCTTTCATTGACTTCTTTTTCCCCTGTTGTTCATATTATTATTATCCATGGGCTTGTAAAGTGAACTGATTGCTGCTTCATAACACCCTGAACGGTCCTATGTAAAATAAGCCATTAGGAATAGCTCTAAAGGTTATTAATTCCTAATGTATGTATCTGTTGTGGCTACCATACATTTATCTTTTGATTTATATTTCATTAATTCATATATGTCATTACACACGAGGCACAGACTTTTTGTTAATAAAATCAGACAATTTTAATTTAGACTGGGCTTAGTTGTCACGATGGCTTCAAATATCTAGTTAAAAATAGACAGTCATCGGTTAGAATATTTTTGTGATATTTTGCTATGGTACTTTTTTCATTTTGATGTTTCATAATCTTGCTATTTGAAATGCATTATTCTCAAATCAGTCTCAATATATGAAAGATTAACTTTGGCCCAACACGTGTTAAGTATGATGCAATTTCAATTTGTCCTTTCTCTTTGGAGTGTTATAAGCTTATGGTGCATTAAAGTCTCAAAACCAAAGATATATTCTTTATATATTCTTTTTTTCTTTTCTGGACAGTAATAGGTGAAATGTACAATATTTCTTTGTACACAAAACAACTACCTTTCAAATATGAAGAAATATTCACTTGAAAAGTGTGACAAGTGGCTCAGGTGTCATTGCATTTCTGCCTCATTAACATGTTGAGTATTTATCTAGTAGATGTCCTTATGGTATGCTGTACAAGATCATGTGATTAAAAGAAGAAAGAATACATTTACATGGAAGTTATCTATGATTCTATTGTTATTTGTCATCAAAAGTAACTTGCAGGGCAGTTAATGCAGTAACCACAAGGCTAAGTGTCTCGCCGAAGGACACAATATAGGTCATAAAATCATGAATTCTAATGAATACTGGGTTTCACATCTGGGCTGCCTGCCGAGCTCATTAAGCTCTACAATACCATAAAAAGCACTGACCTTTTCTAATGCTGTGCATAGAGAGATTCACACATTTCCAGAGATTTACACAAAAGAAAAACAGTTCAGTGCTTGACTCTAATTTGAGTGGCTACACTATATTTTCCTGAAAATTACTATGTGCATCAGATTTCTGTGTATATGTCAATATTTTTCTTCATATAAGTGTAGAGTGGAGAGTATGTAAGGAATATAAATGTAAGTTTGGGGACGACAGATGGAATGGCAATAACATACTCCATGTAATTACAGGTACATGTGAGCTGGATTGCTAATGTCTCTTCCGGCATGAAAGTATAAGGTAATGTCAGGATGCAGGATACATATCTATACCAGTTCTAGGTAAAAATGTTCTTAGGTTAGACAACTGGTCAAATGCAATATAGCCAATGGGGAAAATTAAGACTTTGTAGGTATCAGATGCTGTTATAAAAATCCCAGAGAGCTATCTATACTTAGAAAGCATTTGAAGGGATATTTGCAAGCTGAAAAGTACGCTGCCTTCTAAGATATGCTGTTTTGGACATATTTAAATGCACATATCCACAGATCCTTTACAAGTTGTCATACCAGTTTAGAGAAACAAAGCTTACTGTATAAATGTTTCATTTCATTCATTTGGAAATGATACATAACACAAATGTTTAATCCAAGCAAAATTGAGTATTTTACCCAATGTGGGTGTGTGGTATGTATTTTTTATGTTCTATGCTATACTAGTATTGTTTTGTTAGCTTATTAACATGCTAAATTTAAATATCTCAGACTGTGTGTGAGTCGACGAGCCTCCTGTGTGCTTTGAGTGTTTCGGTGTTAATAATATTGCATATATTGGGCCTGTACAGTTCATGGTAATATTATATAAATTGCATTTTATTTAATTTTATTTAATTTTATTTTTAATTAATTACTCACCCTCATGTCATTCCAAACCCATAAAACCTTCGTTCATCTACTGTATGACCCTGCATAGACAGCAAGGGAACTACCACAGTCAAGGCACAGAAACATAGTAAGGACATCGTTAAAATAGTCAGAAAGCTCTCAAAAATATCTTAATTTGTGTTCCAAAGATGAACGAAGGTCTAACAGGTTTGGAATGGCATGAGGGTGAGTAATTAAAGACACAATTTCCATTTCTGGGTGAACCATCCCTTAAAGATGTGGTCACACATAAGCAAAATATCAGTGTAATTTTGTAGCAAAAAGGTCCATTGTCAATAGTGTAGCAATGCATGAACACAAAAGTCATTAAACAAAACAGCATTCTATTGGTGAGTGTGAATTTGTGTTACCAACTTGAATACAAGTCAAATCTGTGTGGGGGAAACTTTTAACGTGAATCTCCTGACTGCACAGATTCAGACTGAAATGACTGTTCTCCGCAGGTGAAAATCGCTGAACAATGGTAAATGTAACCACACAAATAGAAGGTAGCTGCTTAGACAGGCAGCTCACTATGTTTTGGCATGTCATGTATTTGCAAGCACATTAGAGAAACCACACATAACCTCATCATCAACAGTAGCTGAATCTCGCAGATAATATATGCATTAATATGCATAACAAAGGAAGACAAGTAATGAGAAAATGAAGCCAATGAGCCAACAGTGTGTGTGTATAATGGGGGGAGGGGGATAGTTACTGTTCAATAGACTTGAAAATTATATGGGAATCCTCCTCTGAAACAATAAGAACTACAGTGGGAGGATGAGATTCATTGAACAAGTGTGTGTGTGTTAAGGTGCTTTAAAAGAGCCATTATTTAGCTCATTTATGATGTCTTACAACTATATCAATGGATAGTGTGTGTGCACGTGTGGGCAGTTTTATTGTATTGGCCTGTTTCAATATCACACAGGAAGCACAATTAATAGTGACAGGTAGGAGGAATTTAAATGGGCTTTGAAATTGCTGTGAAATTGTAATATAGGGGCCACTGAATAAGCCAGCATGACTGACACACAGAAATGCATTTGCACGAGCTGTATAGTGCTAGAAATGACTTTTGAGTCTGAATGTAATTGTTTTGTTTGTTTTTAGTTTTCCACAGTTAACAGCACATATTATATCTGGGTACCTTAATCAGGTAAGTACTAATAAAAGTGGGTTTTTTTAGTGGCACCAATGGAATTGCAATCAGTTTTTATAAGCCAGCTGCCGTAGTGTTTAAAAATTGTTTAAAACACAATATACAATGTGATTGTGTGTGTAGGGTGAACTCAGGTAAATTTGGACAACTTTTCCCATTGGGATGACTAAGAAAAATGACCCTAAATGATCTCTTGAACCCTACTGTTTGTGTGTAATCTTACCCAGTATAGCTAGCACAGTGTTGTCCTTGAGCACTTCCATTGAGCCTGAGCAGACAAAGTAGATGGCCTGCAAAGCGTCACCCTGGCGAATGAGGAACTCTCCTGGAGCACAGAAAGAGGTTTTGATGATGAGCGACAGCGAGCGCAAACACCCTCGACTGGCCGATTCAAACAGAGGCAGCTGGAGCAGCTCTTTATTCAGGTGCATGGCAATGTCAGCCCGCAGTTCATCTGGGAAGTCCTTCAGAAGCTGGGAGAGGACAAAGAGATCTTTTAGTTGAAGTACTTGCACTTACTTTTACTTCTCATGCTTGAAAACCATACAAACTTTCTATTTAGGGTTGATTGTCAAGGAAACAAGTGCTGCAAAGAAACTGTAGATCAGTCTTCTACTTAGACTTTAATGGAAGGTGATACTGATATCAAAGAGAAGAGACATTTATGAGTTATGTAACTAGTGTTTTGAATTGGGCTAATTAAATGCATTGTGAGTGTAAGATGAAATCCCTTGTTTATGAGCAGATCAGAATTATGGATGAGAGGTGAATGGAAAGAGAAAATAAATCAAATGGTAAAAGATATGAGTGATTATGAAACAGAATGAGAGATAGGGAGCATGGTGAAGTGAAATGCGAATAAAAAAGGATAATACACTTTAATCTTAGACAGATGCATCAAATCACACCAGTGATAGCAAGAAGGCCATTAATTAGCAACGCAGATTGGACTCAACTGTTGTAAAGAAAAGGAGCTACAATTACACAAATGTAATACTATTAGCATAATGTTTCATTACAAGAGCTTATCAGATTTCCTATATTTTGACCTGTAAGGCTACGGGTTAATGGGAGATCCAGCATAGAGAAATGATGAATGCAAAATGCATTGCCTGTAAATGTTAAAAACATGTTCTCCTGGATCATGGAATATTGAATGAATTTTGCCAATTAGCAGGTCAATAATGTATTTTTAAAATAACATGCTACTCTGTACTCAATAATTATGATTTTACTATCAAAATAGGATCAATAGGATTTTGGCCAGAGCAAGTCAAACAGTTAGAATTTTAATTACATATTATTTTTTCCCATGAAAAGAGGTACTGAGTTAAATGTTTGTACCTCAGAAGAGGCACATTCTAAATACATTACACGTCTATGTCATATAACAATAACATTCCTTAAAAAATCTAATTTCATATTCATTGAATTCTATATACTTCATTTTGATTCATTTTATCTAATGGCTATTGCTAGAAAATAGAAAATCGCAACCCAAAAGAAAAATAACTGAAAATGAATCAAATCATACAATCGTTTGACATCCTGAGGTTGAAGTTTCTGAATGTTAACTGACCGCTAGAGAAAATGAGAAAGAAGCTACACTACTTATGAAAAGGGGAAGTTCAACAAGTGTCAGGGCTACTGATCCTCTCAGCATCAAGAAACCAGGAAAACCCACCAAGTGTTCAACGAGCAGATTAGAACAGCATATATAAGCCCGACATAACTGAGCATATCATCAGCACCTTCAGTACAATTGTTTGCACATGATTTATAAATTGTGAAATTGTTTTGACAATTCATTCATTTGTGCACACAAATTATTGAAAGAACATGTAAAAGTACTACCTCACTGACATCGATGCCATTGTTGACAGACCATGTCGTCTGAAAGCACTCCAGCATGCGCTGCGCAAGGGCCTTGGGAAGTCGATGCACGCGGATGAAATCTTTGAGGTCTTTGGTACGAGTGTGATAGAGCGAGCGGCGTGAGTACATCCTTTGGATAATGGCCGTCACATTACCGAAGACCGCAGCGTGCATGAGTGCTAGAGAAAAACACAACAAACAATCATTCCAGGTGAATTACTGAGAGAAAGCAAGTCGTTTACACATGGTCTTAACATGCATCTCCGGTAGGCTAATCACTTTTTTATCAGGCAGTTGCTTCCTAGCAATTTAGTCACACCCAGCTAGCAAACTGTAAAACCATTGTTCCGTTGCAATGATGGACTTTCCTTCTATGTTGTACATCAGCATGCATTCAAATGAAGAGAGAGAATGCATTCAGATTTTATCAGGAGTGAATGTTTAGTTATTTAGTGAGAAGTGGATCAGTTTTAACATCTTGCTCCAGCCTCTTTTCTTTCTATTGCTTGATCTCAGAGTGAGTGGAATGCATGCTAATGATTTGCAATGCAAGTCCTTTTCAGTTTAGTGTCCTCTGCATACATTATGTTCAATGCAACTCTTTTCACTCCACCAAACTCTGTATCATCTTTTATTTGTTTAACATTGTGAGCTTTGCCAACATGAGTGTAAACAATCAAGAAGGATTGGAGAGTACTCATGGAGTGCTAATTGAAGTCTACACAAATTGTTGCGGAAATTGCATGCCGCTCTTCTGTTCAAGAACTGTGCTCATCATAAGTGGCTGCACCTGGGTTATGTGCCTTTTGAGTGCTTGGATGTGCTTTGCGATGAAATCCGTGAAAATCTTCAAATTAGGTGAAATAGGGCAACAGAAATATTAAAATCTAATAATACCTGTTTCAACCACCTTATTCCTGTTGGAAGTACAAATTAGTTATTTTGCTGAATTGTCTCTACAAGACAGGAGTGAAATTTTATGGAGACATTTTTTCTTTATTCTTATTTCATTGTGGTTTCAAACTGTGCAACAGATATGAACTCAAACATCATCAGATTATCCAATACCAAATTATTTGAGCAGTGGTTGCCACATGAATTTTATACTTCCTTTCATAAATAGAGGCACTTAAAAGGCTGATTAACAATTTCCAAATGTAAAGCTGTTCTTTCACTGACCATTAGTATTATTTTCTTATTTACCAAATTGTGTTTTTAAGCATATTATACAATATTACTTTGTGTGACCTTGCAAATTCACCAAGTTCTGAAATGTTTTGAAATGAACTGAATCAAATTGAACCAAAGTGAATTGAATTCATTCAAACTTACTCTTACGTACAAATTTTAGTTTTATTTATCCTAATGGATTTTGGCAAAATTCTTTTATCCAAAGAAATCAACTGGGTCCATAACAAATTTGGTCCCATCTGAATTTTATCATATGGACTTCGTATGGGAAAACTTATTATCTTTACATGTTTTGCATATTTTATATTGCATATTTGCATAGAGTCATGTAGGCAGAATTTTCTTTTTGGGGTGAAACATCCCTTTAAATGAAGCATAACTGAGAAGTTTATTAAGTCTAACCTAAAAAAGCAAAATTAAGCTGAGCTTAGCAAGCTGAGAAGTAAAGGTTTCATCTGGGATGGGTGGTACACAGCATATTGTAGTCTGGATGATATATAAACAATATGCTTACTTGTTTGATGTAATTATGGTAATTTTTAGGCATGTCAGTGTTCCCCAAATACCCTCAGTGTGCATGATCTCTGTGTGTGGGTAGGAGCCCAGCTGTCAGCTGGCTGGGACAGTAATGGCCCTTAGTGGTAGGATTTGGTGACAGATTGGTTCAGTGTGCATGTATGTAAGTGTGTATGGATTCAGCCATCCTCATTTGGCCCTCTTAAGTGCAATGAAGCCTGTGTGTCTCTCTCTCTTCATGGCCCAGAGGAAATGCCTTAAAATTCAGTCCAATGTCATAACATCTCCCTCAAACCCCCACGGGGCACATGCAGCTGAAAAATCATTACATCTGTCTCAGCACATAGCAAGCCGCTCCAAATCTGTGGAAGTCGAATCCCAAAAGTCAGGTTAAAAGAAAACAGCTAAGAGAGGCCAAAATAAGCAGCCTTCTCATAAGAGTTAAACAGTTTAGGAGGTATAAATGATGCCAAAAAATCCACACAAATATTCCAACACTAAGGTTTTGAACCTTGACAAATTAAGACACTGAATTGAAAATTTCAAGTCACTCGTTTTGCAATTAAACATGAAAGCAACATGTCATTAGACAAATAGCATGTTGTCCATTAACATAAATTGGAAAATACAGGAATATTGGACAGATAATTACTCAACTGTCACTGATTTTATAGTTGAAGATTTAGAGGTAGTTAAAAGATGGTCAATAAACCTTATCTTCAAATGTGTTGAAGACAGAGATAATCAATAGCTAAGATTAATGAATAACATGGTCAAAGAAAATGCTGGTGCTTTAAAAATGGAGCCCTTTGGGAAATGTAGTTTAAAAAGTAAATGAGGTCAAATGGTTTACTAAAAACTGCTTCAATAAAGCAAATGCACCTCTGTGTCTTATCTTATGAAGAACGCAGTTCTTAGGGAAATTCAAGAAGTTAACAGGAAGTTTAGACCTTAGGGAAAATGCAAACATTAATGCAATTTTTGTAGACTTGCCATCTTGTAGCCTTCTTTTGCATGTGTATCTGAAGTATACATAATTCTAGGGAGTATTATGGTTGAAATGGGTTTTCAAGAGTTCCCTCTAACGTTTTGGGTTAAAATTAGCTGATTTGTTTTTCATTCTATCCTAAATTTGTGCTATTCCATATAAACAAACTCATCATTTTATAGTGTGGGATGGTGAAAGCATCTTATTTTAAGTTTTAAATCATCACTGCTTGAGGGGACTAATCATCTTTCTGAATATTGATGTCTGGTGGGAGTGGGAAAGATAAGAGAGGGAACATTTGGATCCCCCCAAGCCAAGAGAAGTTATTAAACCATGTCTTTAACACAAAGATTAACGAAACAAGAGTGGGATTCTACCAGAGAGGCACAAATACACTTGTCCCAGTATACATGACATTCACATTTTCAACCTTCAAGATTTAATAATCCTGTTTAGACATACATCCTTGTTAGAACTGTAATTCTACAAAATGCTCAATATCTTATTATCTATATGGTTTCCCAAATTTCTGATCCTAAAAATGCAGACTTGGTGAGCATAAGAGACTACTTTCAAGAACATAAAAAAAATATTAAAGACACCAAACTTTTAAACAGTAGTGTATATAGATATTTTAAACGCATCAAGACAAAAATAATGCTTGAAAAATTAATTATCAATATTTAGAACTAGGTATGCATGATATTGGATTTTTGCCGATATCCGATATGCAGATATTTTTCAACTCATTTTGGCTGATCGGTGATGCCAATAGCAATATATTTCCTTTTGTTTGGAAACAACCAAGTCTCCTGTGCTGAAATTCTAAGGTAATTGCTTTTAATTTGGGTTAGTTTTTAACAAGAACTTATTTGTTAGAATTAAATAAGCAATAATGAAGTTCTTTTATAATGACTGTACACTGAAGCTTTCAAAATAACTATAAATAAACTATGTATCAATCGCTGCATTTTTTATTTTTTATTTTTTTTGAAAGACAAAAACCCTACATTATGGTAACCTAATAGTGACCTTACATTTATTATTTTAAGATTTTAAATTTGTAGATGGTCTAAAGCAAAAGAGTTTTAAAAATTCTGAAAATCTTTTAGAGCTCATAATTTGTTTTAAAAATATAACATATTACACATTGATGAATAAATCAGTATATATAAACTTATTTAATTTACAAGTGTCATGTTTGTGATTTTTGTATTCATGTAAGCTATAGCTTCTGACCTTTGAAACATGCTCATGATTTTAACATCTACAGTTGAGGTACAATCACAATGACAATGAACCGACGCAAGACAGAGCACACTTGGAGACCTAAATAGGGGAAACAATCAAGACACGACAGGTGGCACAGATGGGACAATCAAGACACGACTAGGTTAACAAGGGGGGCGGGGCAAGGGAACGAGACAACACAAGCACATGGCCCAAAGACAAGGCCATGCGCTTGTACACAAAACAAGGGTCTGTCATGATCCTGCCTCAAGACTAGGAAAAATCAAGGACACGAGGGCAGGATCATGACAGAACCCCTCCCTTAAGGAGCGGCTTCCAGACGCTCCTCAAGGGAACATCAAACACGGGACATGACTGACATGACAGACTGGGACACAGACACAAACCAACAAGACATGACTAATAATAACAAAGGCAAACATGAAAACACAATGGCAGGGTTAGGGTGACATAACAAAAAAAACAAACAGGGAAGGGGAGGGGGCGGGACCACAAAGTTCATGGGGGCAGACCAGGGTGAGTGGGTGGGGCAGGAGTTTTAGAAGGACAGGACGAAGGCTGACGACGGGGGGTACGGGCAGGTCTGGGTGGTGAGGGGCGGGGAGGGGTCTCGGGACAACTGACAGGGGACATGACGGGAGCAGACAAGGGACGCGGGGGCAACACTTACGGGACGCGGGGCAAGACTTACGGGACGCGGGGAGACGACATCTACTGGACACGAGGGGACAACATCTACTGGACACGGGGGGACAACAGGACACGGGACACCTACGGGACACGGGGCAACATTAACGGGACACGGGGCCACATCAACGGGACACGGGGCCACATCAACAGGACACGGGGAGACAACGGCTGGACACTTAGGACTTCTGGGGACAGGGTCAGGGGACAAAACAGGACTGACGGGGACTTCTAAAATTTGGACAAGACGGGACAAATAATCAGAAAAAGCTTTAGCAGCTAGGATAATAGGCAGCTCCTTATGGGATGAGACCGACTGTACAAGAGTCTTTGCTGCAGAGTCGGCCGCGGCTCTCTCCTCCGCTCTCACGACTGCAGCTCTCTTCTTTGCCGGCTCGGGCACGCTCACTGTTGCTGGCTCGGGCACGCTCACCGCTGCTGGCTCGGGCACGTTCACCGCTGCTGGCTCGGGCACGCCAGCTCTCTCCGCTGCTGGCACGGGCACGCCAGCGCTCACCGCTGCTGGCACGGGCACGCCAGCGCTCACCGCTGCTGGCACGGGCACGCCAGCGCTCACCGCTGCTGGCACGGGCACGCCAGCTCTCTCCGCTGCTGGCAAGGGCACGCCAGCGCTCACCGCTGCTGGCACGGGCACGCTCACCGCTGCTGGCTCGGGAGGAGACAGGGTCACAGGACCGGCAGGCCCCTTCTTCTTCCTCTTCCTCCTCGGGCGCGGTGCAGAGGCTACAGCTGGGTCAGAGGCGGGTTGGGGGAGTTTGGTCTCGGACAGGGCAGACTCGGACGCCGAAGACTCTGAAGCCGACTCCCATGAAAACCGTCTCCCTCGCTTGTTGGGGAGACTGAAGGTAGTGGGAGGTGCCTCAGGACTCTGGGGGGGACTTGCCTGATCCCCCAGGGTTGCCACGGCCAGGACACGACCCTCTGGGACCGTGGGCAGCTGGGTAGGTGGGGACCTCTGGGGCTCCTCCTCTCGCCCGCTCGCTCCGGAACGACCTCCCCTGGTCCCCCGGAACACCACAAGGCGAGAGCCCTCAAAACAATCTCGCTGGCTGGCTGATGCCATCCAGCATTGCCTCCTGTCTGCTGAGTTCCTTTGTGGTCGGTTCATTCTGTCACGGTTTTGGCAAGGGAGGAACTCAGGTGCAGACAGGGATTCTCAAACAAAGGGTTTATTACAAAAAGGGGAAAACAAAACCCACGAGGGGGAAAACACGGAGCAAGGTAAAGACTAAATAACTAAAACAGGACTGGACTGACAAGATAAACAAGGACTCAAAATACTAACTATAAACACTCACGGTAATACAAGGACTTCAGCGGGTACAGCACAATCTCACACACAATCACAATTGCAGAACACAGTTGAGGTACAATCACAATGACAATGAACCGACGCAAGACAGAGCACACTTGGAGACCTAAATAGGGGAAACAATCAAGACACGACAGGTGGCACAGATGGGACAATCAAGACACGACTAGGTTAACAAGGGGGGCGGGGCAAGGGAACGAGACAACACAAGCACATGGCCCAAAGACAAGGCCATGCGCTTGTACACAAAACAAGGGTCTGTCATGATCCTGCCTCAAGACTAGGAAAAATCAAGGACACGAGGGCAGGATCATGACAATATCAGCATAATGTTTCATATCAGACTGATGCCGATATTAACATTTAAAGTAATTATCAGCCGATTCTGATATCGGTCCGACAATATTGTGCATCCCTATTTATAACACAAATCTATACATCCAAGAATTAAAGCATTATGAATCCAAAACTCAAAACCTTTTAAAAGCTTGTAACCGTGTTTTCTTCCACTTACCTCCAATCAGCATGGTGCAAATAGAGAAGATCTTCTCTGAGTCAGTATTCGCTGAGACATTGCCAAAGCCCACGCTAGTCAGACTGCTTAAAGCGAAGTACAGCGAAGTCACATATGAACTCCGAATAGAGGGCCCGCCTCCCAGTACTGCTCCAGTCTTTCCTGCATCTGAAGTGCCCATCGGCCCTGCTCCTGTTGTGTTCCATTGGCTCAAGTTCCACACAGACTCATGTCCCACCACATCAGTGCCATTCCACTGGCTTGAATTGACCACCAGTCCATCCAAGATGGTGGGGCGCAGCGAATCAGGAATGAGGGATGCAAGAGGGGACAGAAAATAGGGGGTGCCCAGACGTTTACCCAGCTCATGCAACCAGCCTATGAGAAAAAGAGAAAATTTATTCAATTGGCATATGTTTTGACCTGTGAAATTGTTGAAATTGTCTGCAATGTTCATAATTTGTCACAATTTAGTTATTGTTTTATTTATATATATATATATATATATATTTTTTTTTTTTTTTTTTTTTTTTTTGAGTTTCGCACTATGACATCCCAGAATGCAATGAGGTTGTCACTTCAAAATCGTTTTCAGTGAGTGCATGGCCACTGTCCAGGGTTCTTAGGTCACTGTCAGAACTGAGTAGATATAGAGTAACTGTCCTTGTCCATGGTGCTGAATCTGAAAAATTTTGATTATCAGTTGGTTCGCAGTAGGCGGAAAGTTTGTTCCCTGCGTGACTGGTTCTGTACATTTTCTTTTCTCTCTCTCTTTTCTCCCTGCTTGTTTATCTATAAGTGTCTAGTTTGGATGTAGTAGAGGTACTATATGTGTCATTAGAAGTGATATTTTTGAGAGAACCAGAAAAACTGACACTGAGACAGAAAGAAGTGTGAAAGGTCAGAAAGGGAATGATGAAGATCGAGGGGGAAAAGTGCCAGATAACCTTTTGCTAGCGGCTGTCAGGCAAGGTTTGATACACAATCACACATGAAAAAGCCTCCTTCACAAATACACAAACAAACACTCACTTTTCTCATTTACACAGCGACCAGCTTCAGTTTACATGACCTTATGCATGCACACATACACCAGAAACCTGGGTCATTCCTTTCCTGACATATAAACATATCCAAAGTTTTCCTTTTGGTGTCTGTAATTTGTCTACTTGTGGTAATAGGCAGAAAAGTGTCCTTCATATATCCTGGACACCTACAGATATCTGCTTTCTAATAGTCCCTTTTTATCATGCTACTATGTGCTGATTTGTTCTTATGTCCATCTTTTTTTTTTCTTTTCTTATTTCCATCCTTGTGCTCTACTTAATATCTACAGTGTTTTAAGATAAAGATTTCCATGGTTTTGTTCAGATTAAGGATTGTTACGGAGAAGAATGCAGCTCCATTTCCATTTCTCTTTTACTTTCTAAAATTACCTTTTGACCAGACAAAGGAGTATATAAAATAACTACTACTGCCAGTACTATGTAATAGTGCCATTATTGAGAAAGATTTGATATTTGATATTGAATTGGCTTCAAAGTCAGTGTTATAATTGCCCCAATTACACAAATGGTATTAACCCAAAGTATCTCAAATGAGAGCACACCTCAAAGTAATAATATAATTGGTTTAATACTTGATATTATTACACAATAGTTCACTTTTATACAGTGCTAATGGTTTTAGATAGAAGGAATAATGTGCATGTAAAGGACCTACATTGTTAATATTTTAAATAACTAGATGCTATCTTCAACTGTTTCGTTTTAATAAAATAATGTTCTTCACTCATTTTCAGGATTACACTTTTCAGTTTTTATAAATGTTACAATTGCCCCAAACTCGCAGCCATGACTAAAATCTCATATAGTAGCTGCATTTACATTAACATTTAACATTATTTGCTGTATTATTTACATTCAAAGGCATCAAAAATAATATTTGCTTGTGTGTGTGAAAGCTGTGGATGACTGGTCTGGCTGGGGGAAGCTGATATGTATTAGAGCGGGTGTCTCCTCTAGACACCACTGAGATTTATGCAAGATTTTCTGTTACATTATTTGTGTAAAGTAAAAAAAAAGAAAAAAAAGAATGTGGTTTAGACAATTCAATTGCACTTGATGACAGAGGGCATAATTATCTATGAAAAACAGCCATCAGCCAGTGCTTGACAAGCTTACCGTCTCTAGAATGAATAGAACAAATGTAAATGTAATACTAGCAAAGAGCATTGCAGAAGATTAATTTATACCAGTAATGCCTCTGATGGAGCCGGCTTCATAAACATATACATAACATATCCTGCTGTTTTTTTTAGGAAGGAAATGAAAAATGGACAAATTGTGTCTCAAACCACAAAGACTACCTTAGGTTGTAAATCACTGCTGGAGGAAAAGGGACAAGTAAACAAGAAAGATACATCTGAATATCTAATATATCTAATGTCAGAAAACAAGCTATATGTCTGATATAGTTATGAGGCGCACATTATTTATTCATGACATGGAAAGGGAGCCAAAGAGAAGCCCAAGGGTAATGACATAGGTGACCAAAATTAAAGATAGCTCTTTGAGCAGCGAGAGGTCAAGTAGAAAGGGAAAAGATTCCTTCAAGATAGTGTTAGCTAGGGTTAGGGGTTAAATAAAAGGGAACACTCCAGCAGGAATGTAGGAACCAGTGTTGGGTGAAGAAGGTGAGGGAGATTGATGTGCATGAAGAGGATATTAAAATGCCTGTAATAATAAGACTAAAAGCATAATACATTTCTTGCAGTGGGGGATCTCTGTTCTCTTTCAAACCACTTAAGAAGGAATCAAGAGTTTTGACTGATTTTACGGTATGATTTTTACAGCCAACTTGAAAATCCTATCTAGTCTCTCAAGGTCTGCTGGGCAGCTAGCCATTAAAAAGAACAGCGTTCTGCTGAGGTGAGTCCAGTGAAGTGAGCAATATGGAGGAAAAAAAAAAGATCGAGAGGGAAGCACAAAGCAACCAGAGTTCAATCAGCTTCTGGAGGAACCATCAGAGAAACCTTTCATTGTTGATACAGCAAAACTCCAGTC
The DNA here is from genome assembly GCF_003368295.1 of Carassius auratus. NCBI lineage: Eukaryota > Metazoa > Chordata > Actinopteri > Cypriniformes > Cyprinidae > Carassius > Carassius auratus. Next base: position 25,342 of record NW_020528719.1, read on the forward strand.
CATTTACAACCTTTATGGCCCTATTTCCAATGCAGATAGACAGCACTACTCAAAGCTACTTCAGTATTTCATTATCATTAGGGATGCAGCGATACCACTTTTTTCAGAATGAGTACGATACCGATACTTTCATTTTTGGTACTTGTCAATACCAATACTGATACCAGTATTTTCACAGCATTTTTTTTTTTTTTTTTTTTTTTTAAACGTTGGCTAAAGAGACAAAATAAAAATAATAGTAAGAAGAAGAAGAAGAATCATGTTAGTTGGCTTCATTTAGCTAACAGATATTTCCATCAGATATTTCCACACTTGATTATACCTGTTAAAATGTATTGTATAAGCGTTTGTTACTTTCACTGTTCATTTTAATGGAGCCTCAGAGCTCCTCCATCTCAGAAACTGAATAATACTGTAATCACAAAACATTCAACAAACTCGTTATACATTATATGAGTACAGGTTACTATTTCGGGGACCCTCGCGTGCAAATAAAAATCATAATTTTAAAGCAAACTAAACACGTTTGCATTGGTGCAGAATGAGAGACATTTCTTGCCTAGTGCATTACACAGTCTGCTAGTTTCACTTCTGCTTTAATCAATAATAAATATTGTTTATAGTGAATGCCCCTATAATTTTTGTTTGTTTTATATTGACGATTTAGTAATAATCCAAATGCATGGGCTAATGGAGTGAACAGCAATCATGATCATACAACAGAAGTGTGCTCTCTCTCTCTCTCTCTCTCTCTCTTATACATCTCTCGCACTCCTCACCATCAAATAACTTTAAATAACTGTTTTGCTTGCTTTCTTTTTACATATCTGATCGAACTACAAACTACATGCAGTGATGTCTGTGAGATATTCACTTGAATGTTTAATATTATATTAATTACTTGCATGTACTTCATAGACGTCCTTAATCTATAATAACTCGATTCTTCTCTCTGTTGTCAGTCTTTCTTTTTCTGGACACAGCTCTATTCACACGCTGTGTGGGTATCGGCTTTTGATATTGGGGCATTTTTACCAGTATCGGTATCGGTGCATCCCTCATTATCATCAATAACACTGCCCAGAAAGGCAAATAATAATAGCTGTAAAGAATCAATCTAAAACCGGTCTCAACAGATATAAAACTGGTTCATTTCCAAATTCTACATTTGCCATTTGAAAGCTGAACTGTCACACATTTGAGACTCGTTAAATGTTGGATGTGTTCCATGCTAAAATATTCCATCTGATGTGCAGAATGCTACAACTTCCATTTCCACTAGCAAACTAGACGTGTCCTGACTCACGTGCTTAACATTTAATGGCTGGAAAATTTAAAACTGGGTGAGAGGGAATGTAGCCGTGCAAATATCTACAGATTATATTTATACCATGTTAAAATAGCAGGGTGTTCTGCTATTTATACCATTTACTGCAAATAGTGGCAATTATCTGCACCTCAGTAATGTAGTACATTATAAAACAGTAGCCTATGCAACAATAACTTATTGAGTCTAATTTAATGCATTCCACCTTATTATATAAACATACCCTTAACTTTTTGATTATTTGCTTAATTTTCATTGAAAATAAATGCTTTTCTGATGTAATTTAATATTTGAAAAGGGAGAGAAAATTTCGCCAAAAGTCAGAACCGAACCAGGGTCAATCACGTCAAAATATGCGTGACACACGTTTGAACTTCTGCGCCACTAGTAATAAACAACTGATAAAATTACCCACCCCATAAATAAAAGTATTAACAAACTTTTATGCAATAAATTTATGATTTAAAAATGAGCATTCCTCCCAAAAACATCTACATTTCTGTCACTTTCAAGTGTTAGTATATATAATCAGTTGCATTTATAGGGGTTATTATAGCACAGTTCTGTAATAAGGGGGTTATCATAGAAACCCCCTGGACTCACTGGTTTTCAAAACCTGGCTACGACCATGTGTTAGACTACAGGTGACTTTCTATAAAGAACTGCTCAAATAGTATTCGTGAATAGGTTGGAAACTCCTACATTTTAGGCTTGTGTGTAAATGATTCAATGACTCAAATCATTTATAAAGACCATCAATTGTTGTGATACTGCACAAATCGGTTCTATGAGTGATTCAATGACTATCTTTTAAAGACACTTGTTGCCACCTACTGCCATTAACTAAGTATTGTAACCTGAAAAAAAATACCTGAACCTGAACCAAATTAAAGGACCAGAACTAAATGTTTTATAAAATTATTTCATAGGACTCTTTAAATATTTTCCAAAGTTTATCTTGGCCAAAAAAAAAAAAGAAAGCCTCCTGTGAGGTTAAAGGTCATATAGATATACACTCTTTTCTCACACCCTTTTCTCACAGACCTTTGGTCTTTTTTCTTATTCATGTATAGGGTAACACATGGGGGGTTGAAGAGAGGTTCGTTTCTAAGTCAGACTGATGCAGTAATTCACCTGTACATAAAAAAAAAAAAAAGTAAAAAAAGGTACATTTGTTCAGACGTGACACACACTTGAATGATGTGAAGAGAATGTCTTAAATCAGAGACTGTCTCATGAGTGTGCTGTTCGAAGAACCAGAGAGATTGTTCTGTCCTTTTGACAAAAGACATTATGGCTGGCCTTTTTTTCTCATGTGTCTGTCTAATTTAAAAAGTGATTTGCAACTTTATTAAAATCACAAACGCAGGATATTTATAATAGGAAGCCTTTTTGTAAGGCACATAAAAAGGTTATACATTTTCAATATAATGAGAATATTAGTGGACAGACGGATTTAATAATGATCCTTGTGTATGATACACTGTGAAAAGAATTCTTTCACATGGGAAGGTAAATGAGATGGGTTCTGTCCAATTTAGTAAAAACAAAACAAGGCCTTAGTCTGATCTGTTAGAGAGAAGTACTTATGCTAATATGATAACTGCCCTATTGTTGATGTTGCTGTTGTGGGAGCTTTAATTTCACTTAGAGTATGTGGTTTAATAAAACATCTATTATAGATATTCAATATTTTTTAGGAGTTTACTGTATACCATTTTTAGGGATATTTATAATTCAGCTCAGATAGTATAAGTAATAAACACTGTATTCAAAACATTTTCGAAGACCTTAAGAATCTGTTTGATTGAATTTTAACTTGAAAGATTGGTACAGCTACTGTATGTTGACAGTTTGTAGATATGGCACTCACCAATGTCCCAGGAACCAGGGCTGTTGTTCTCAATCTCACTGCGGCCGATGACATACCAGACACAGGCCATCCAATGTGCCAGCAAGGCAAACATGGACATGAGTAATGTGAGTACCACTGCGCTGTACTGGGAGTAGCGCTCCAGCTTTTGCAGCAAGCGTAGAAGCCGTAACAAGCGAACTGTTTTCAGCAGATGAACTCCAAAGTACTAAACACAAAGATATTGAATGTTCAAAATGAAATCATAGAATGAATAATTATTTAAGATGGCATGACCAACATCATATGAAATGTGGTGTCCCACAAAGCTCTGTGTGAGGGCCGGTAAAACAAAAATATACAGGTTTATAAGGTTGTGAATAAACAGTAAAATTATCTTCAAAATGAGAAAAAACAACACTCACCACACTGACATTGAAGGCGTACAACAGGTCAAAAGGTAGAGCAGCAATCAGATCCACAAAAAGCCAGGTGGTGACATAATGTACACAGATAGAGCGCGCATCATACACCACCTGGCCTGATGTGCTCACAAATGTGGTGCGAAAATTTAATAAAATATCTGTAACAGGGATATAAAGAAAAAAATATTAGAAGACACTGATATTTGTTAATTACTACATCACAGAATAAAATATTTTTAGATTTTATTAATTACCTGGTTCAGTGACTGATTATAAATGTTTGGTCTGGGTTCTAGTGACTATAATGCTATTAAATAGAAGTAGCAATTACAGCAAATAGTACTTAGAAAGATTAGTAAACGGAGCTCCTGCTTTTCTTTAACAGAAAAGCAGAAGCTTTTTTGCAAATCTTTTGATGATACAAATATTTGATCTGTATTATGAAACTGTGTGTAATGAGCAGTAACAGATTCTGTCATTGAAGACTACTGCTCTCAAGCAGTACTTATCCTCACTGTGGAATTCTAATATAAAGGTAATGGCTATAAATCTGACATTGTATCTAATGTGTCTGTATATGAGTATTTTCTTCACCTGTATCATTTAACAGTTACAGACAGGAATCTGACTTTACTAATGCATTAATATGACAGAGTTATTTCTGAATTATAAAACGCATATTAAACTTCTATTTTCTGACCTGTCCTTCAAAATCTTTTTAGTTTTGATCTCACGATTTTGACGATTTAGAAATACTAGATGTGTTTTGTGACATTTGTTTAGTAATATCTAGAACACTTGGCCAGCTCTGAGTAATTGAAAGATATCTGGCCGTATATTACCTCTGGTACATAAAAGACGGTCTGACTCAGAAATGTACACGCACACCTGAAAAAATAATAGGATGGTGTGCTCTGGGTACTTTATTAGCAGGCATTGGTATCAAAAGACATTTAATATCACCCATTATTGAGACAGAACAACTTATTTTTGCTAAATTAAAGACACAGCAAAAAAAAAAAAAAAACAATAGGACAGTAAGTTGAGCCTTACCTAACATGAAAAGGATTTCTACCAAGATGTCGCTCACACTCGGTGGACTTCTTGGGGTCGACACGTCATCCCGCCCACCAACAACGGTGAAACAGACATTGTAGGGCACAGTAACTGCTACATAAAAAGTGGCTAACAAGATCAGCCAATCCCATCCAGCTTTGAAGGTGCCGTAATGGAGGAGAATGAAACGGCTCTTCTGAATGGCTGCCACTTTGTACTCTGGGATGGGAGGCTTCTCACCGAACATGTTCTAAATATGATAGCAATGTTCAGAAATGTTTACTTTTTTGGTTTGTTTTTTCAAGATTTTCATAAACAGGATGATGTGTGCAGCACGAAAAGAATTAAAGAACTAATCCAACTCATTTCAGAAGAAGCAGTAAATAACTTTGTATCATTGCTGAACACAGCATATTGTTTTATATTTATCTTTACATTATTTTTATAGTTCCTTTTTATTTCCTACAGTAATGTTTTCTACTTGAATTATACTTAAGGTCTTAAGTCTGAATTATAAGAATGTAAGTGTGTCTAACTGGGTCTTACATTGTTGATCTTGAGTTTGCTCTTGTCTTGCTTCTGCAGGTGTCCAGACAGCTGGTAAAGCACAGCTCTGCTGCGTCGCCGGTTGGCATTGAAGCCTGGTGGCTGCGTGACCTTGTGCACCTCCAGCCCCGTCTCCTCGTCTGAACAGAGAACAGCCATATTAGTATATTTTTTAGTATATTTGTATATTTCATTTCTGAATTGTTTGACTCAACACTAAACAACGTCAAGTTAGTGTTAATGTGCATCGTAAGCACAGATAAGCATAGATAATATATTTCCACCATTACTTCTGTTAAGTCATTAGAAAATGCTATAGCTTAATTTTTTATCCATAATCCTCTGAATGATCGAAATTACACTGAAATCAATATTTTTTTAAATAAAAAAATATATATATTATTTGAACAATTATGAACACAGATAAAGTACACTGTTGGAAATAAACATGCAAATTTATAATAATCAATTCAAGTCTTTAGAAGCTCTCTGAAAAAGCAGAAATATGCCAATTTAGATAATGATTCAACTGTATCCAGTTTGTGCTTCTTCATTTTCCCTCTCTAAAGGCTATCAGACTCTCATTCTGTCTGCTGCACCAGGGGTGTTCAGGGTCATTCAGATTTGTTTTATTCACACACACACACACTCACACTCACACAAAAAGTACTATATTTTCAACTATTTTTAGCAAACAATGAGTTCAGTGTGTACAGCAAACTGTAGTATGGCTTTGTAAGTCTTTTGAAGAGTATTTTTCATTTTGGTGGTAAACAACAACAAAAAAGGAACTAATCATTTAATTATTACTTATATACAATACACTACTGTTCTTACATTTATACTGTAGTAAAATAAAATAAAAAAGTTAAAAATACTGTATCTCTATATCTTACTGACTTTTCTGAAATAAGCATTTGACGGTGTGTATATTATCTGTTTTCGAGGAGAAAATAAATGATGGAAAGACATTAAAGGAGATCTGCTCTCTTCTCATATGCTAACTAACATGTTCCCGTCAGCCTACCCTTCACTGAAGAGTTGATTTTAATTGATGACTTTAGTTTACATGACTAATTTGAAAAAGTGCCATCTGTCAGCTTCGTGTATAAAAGATGTCTTACAAATCTTCAAGTTTATTTCTTGTTCTTTCCAAAGCCTCATTCCATACTTTTTTTTATTTAATGTATTTTTTCCCTTTATTATATGAATCCAACCAAATTATTTCTTTTTAAAGAATATTTGGCTTAGTCAACATAATTAAGAATGTAACTCTCACTCTTTTTAAATTGATTCACGTTATTCACTTTTAATGAGGTGACATCATTGACCAGTGATATATTACTCCTAATGCCAGTACATTGTTTATCCTTCAGCCAAATGAACAGTAACCGTGCTTTGGCTCAAGCTCAGGACACTAAAGGGAGCTTCACACCTCCGTGCCAAGCTTTCTTCCTAGCCCTCGCTGTGTCTTGTGCGTGTCTTTTCATCTTTCTCTTTATCAGTCTACCGTTCACTCTTTCTCTCTGGGGAGGAGAGGTGTCAGGATTACTGTAACAGCGAGCACCACATGAGATGCTGCTGGCCTGTATAGAAGCATCCAAAACACACAAATCTGTATCCAAGAACGAGAGAAGGAATGAGAAACAGAGGATAAGCTTGCTCTGTACTACACCAGGTGTTTGAGGTGTGTGTGAATATTAGTGTAATTTAGGGAAAATAAGAATAATCATCTTGTAATGAGCTTTGTAGAGCATCCCATATGAGGCTGAAAGCATTTCTGTATGTATAAAAGGATAATTTGCTCTTTTGAAACCGTTCTCCCTTTGTTATAGAGCACTTTGCCTCTACTGTATAAACCCATTTTTGACTCTCTTGTTTTTCTTTCTTTATATCATTGTTTTCTTTGTTCTACACAACAACAATAAAACCGTTTTTTCATTGTGTATTTTGAAAGGTTACCCACATTACTGAAGGTATCTGAGAGACTGGATCAACGAGCAGCAAATTATGTAAGAATCAATGTAATGTAATGGCTTCTACGTTCTATAAACCACCAGCACAAAGAAGGTTTACTAAAGAACTAGAGAATCAAAACTAGGGATCCAATGATAAAAAGTTGGCTGATAACCAGTGTTGGGAGTAACGCATTACAAAAGTAATGCATTACAGTAACATATTACTTTTTGCTGTAACGCAGTAGTGTAAGGCATTACTAATCAATTTTCAGTAATATTTTACTCGGTACATGTTCAGTAATGCTTGCGTTACAATGCACTTTTAGCCCAAAATTTTATTTTTCAAATAAAAAAAAAAATAAAAAAAAACTAAAGACCGCAAGACATTAACGAATCGAAAAATGAAGCAAATAAGTCATATTTCCTGTTTGTGGTCAGTCAATAGCTGCTTGTGGTGTTTGTTTTGCATTTAAATAATTTCTGCGTTTTATTTCTTTCCTAGTAGCCTATAGTTTATAGTTTCAGTTCAAAGTGGCTCGCGCTCGCCCCGTTAAGCTCTGACAGAAAGGCTGCGTGTGAGGCTGACAGAGACTGAGAGACGTGTTTGAGATGTGCTGTTTTCCTTAATGCATAACTTACATTGCACAGGTATATTCTCCATCTGTAAATGTTAAAAAACCAATGGAAATATTTCCATTTTGCTGTCAGAAGTGCCTAAGCTTTTGCTTCATAAATAAATAACCATCATTCAGGTGGTGACACTCACCTCTTTCTGGGCTCTGTTCTTCATCTTGGACTTTCTTATTGTCTGTTATGTCCTTGTGTGATACTAGAAAGAGCACCACCTCTCCCTTCTCATTCTTTATGGGCACAATATCCAGAAGACACCAGAACTGAGTTCCTGTCGATACAAAATATCCATAATAGCTGTCAAGAGTTCAAACTCAAAATGAACATTCAATATTGACACACATTTATTGACAGGCATTTACAGTACGCATCCTTATATTTAGACCAGTCTTTATGTTTAAAATGTATTATAGCTCAATAAATGATATGATATGACCTAGACTACTTATTAGTTTTAGTCTAAATCAAAACTATCTTTTGTCAGGGGTTCTCAGTTGGCTGTACTGCCTTCATTTCCCATGAGCCCTATTTGTACCTTGAGTTAAACTGAACACATGGAAAAATTATTTTTGCAGCTCTAGACTTAAATAGCAATAGTAAATAGCAAAAGCAGCAAAGAAGGACATCTCAAAGTCACTGTCATCTAAAGTGCTTCGTATCATGTCTGGCAGGAGCATCTCATTTGAATCCATTAGATTTTAGCAGCTGAATCTAGGGCTGCAATAACTAATTGATGAAACTTATAAAAAAATGCCAACAATTCATTTCATTATCAATTAGTTGTGTCTTTATGCTTATCACAGAGAATATCCACCACTGACATCATATACCAATAAAAAAAAATGAATAAATAAATAAAATAAAAACCTATTTCATTGAGAAAAACATTAGACAATGGTGGAGTTCACAGGATGAGCAGTGCAACACAAAAGCAAGTTGTCTGAAGTTTGGGAGCGCTCTACACTCACTGTTCATTAGTATATATAATGTACAATAGATCCTGGATAAATATATTTATTTTGCCATTCAAATAATAATGTAAACAAATTGCAAACTGAAATATGTCTAAATATTTTGAAATATTTTTCTGTATTTTTATTAAATTATTTTGCTCCAAAAGACAGCTTCGATAATAAAATAAGCATTCAGCAAAATTCAACTCTTTAATGTGATAATAATAGTTTTGCTATTAATAATAATAGTCATTTGTTGCAACAGAAGAAAACAATTTGTTGTTATATTTAGCTACATATCATTTTTAGATGTGTTTAGTTCCTTATCTCTCTAATCTCTGATTTCTTTGCCCAAAATTTGAACAAAGACAATGTTCAACCTGGCCCAAACATAATAATAATAAAAAAGTTAATTATCTCTTCAAAACATGTTAATCTTCTGTCTTTTTCTTCATGAGTGGTCTGATTTGTTGTTTCTTAGCATTTAGCATTCCCAGAGTTATTATTATTATTATTATTTTTATAGTAAATCACAGTTTATATATGTAGTCTCTTGACAGATGAGCAGAACATGTCTTGACTGCTGAGCACAGAATTCCCTGTTTTGTGTCTGTGTGTATTTGTGAGCACACATGCAGGTTCTCTGACGTTCTGCAGCTGCTCAACATTATGCCACAGTATCATAACATGTCTCATTAAATCGAGACAGAGGGAGACAGAAAGAAAGAGGTAGAACATGCTTGGTTGGAGGATGGAGTCCCTAATGATACACAGCTCTGTGTGTGTGTGTGTGTGTGTGTGTGTGTGTGTGTGTGTGTGTGTGTGTGTGTGTGTGTGTGTGTGTGTGTGTCAACAAGCCCTTTCATTAGCCACAGCTTGAGTCGAGAGAAGTAAATTTCAATAAGAAAAGAATGCATTTCATTGAACCAGCAGTCAGAGACCATAGGCCATGTAACACAATGAGCAATAAGTTCAAAACAAACCACTTAATAAGGTCTAAGAACAGCAACATGCCAAACTATGAATAAAGCATGTGCTGCTGACAATAGGTAAATGCAATAAATTGATTGATCCCACATGTGGTGAACAGCTAAGATCAACAATGAATGATTAAACAACCCCTAGTTTGACTGCACAATGGACTGAAGGTTGTTATGATGATTACTGGCCAATAAGGGTCAGGTATCATTCTTAAACCTCACATAAGAGCTCTTTAATACACTACATGAACTGCATTGTATCTCAAAGCACTTGATATTTATTGATGTTTTTAAAGTGTGGATTTGAATTCTAAACTGCCACAGTTTGTGATTAAAGGGCCATTTTGTGAGTATACAGCAATAACAAAACACAACAGGGTTTCGCCTTCAATGCTGCAGTTAATAACAGCAAGAACCAAACTATTAGGCGTCTCCTGTGAATTTCATGTACAGGAATTTTCAGCTACTCAAAACCAGTGTTTGGGGAAGCTTCTCTGAGACAGCAGTTAATTCAAGTTATTATTTTGAAAGCGTAGTTAGCTACACTACAAGCTACAAACAAAACCTGAAGTACTGAATTACTTATGTAACTTATGTTTTTATGAATAAACATATACCCAACCGAATAACTGAATCATTTACAAGTCATTAAAACCAGTGAGGGGTTTTGAATGAATTAACAATCTAAGATAGAACATAGCTTATTTAACCAGTTAAAGTTTTATAAAAAAAAAATAAAAAAAAATCAGTCTAGACCCACCAGGGTGAATGCACAGTCCTTAGCACACATCTCAAAACGTTTACGGTTTCTATAGAAAACCAGGATTTCTAACTGCAGCTGAAGTGACGCGCTGACTTTACTAATTAGTGATTGACTCTTTTGCTCAGAAGGCGGGGCTTAATTTGATAGAGCAGCTAAATTTAGCGTTGCATTTCCCCCCATTCAAAACTATATGTGTGACACATGTCTTAGGTATTCTATAGTATTTGATATTAGTGTATGAGAGGTAACCATTCGGGATGAATCGATTCATTAGAATGAATCAGACTTTCCAACGCTATCTACAAATGAAAAAAGAAGTTAGTGGAAAAGCTGCACTAGTTTTTAAAACAGCTAAACTGTCAACATTGTCACGATACTGTAAAACACAGAAAGTGAGATGGTGCCGGGAAGTAATTGATTTAATTCTCTCTGCTGAAAGACAATAGAACCATCACAGAAAACTGAAAGAGTTTCTACTACAAATACCATTACAAACTTTACAAACCATCAACTTTTAACTCTTAAAATCATTTAAAAAAGGTTTTCTGTAGTGTGTTTTGGGACATATTCCATTAGGATTTATTGGTTTCAACGAACCACTGATAGAAGGTGATCAATTACCAGTAGAGACCGACATGGGTCCATTACTGTTTCTATCAGTAAAGCCATTAAAAATTTTGTGATGGTGTCTATTGTTTTTTCAGCAGGGCTATAATGTTGTTTCAACACCATAAAATGACTGAATGTTCAATTGTCATTCTTATTTTATTTTATCGTATTATTATTATTTAATTTTTTAATTCATGTCAAAGTGATAATTGAATCTGCTTCTGACAGTTTGTTAACTGACAGTGTCTCAATGCAATATGGCAGCCATGCAACAGGGAGAATTTACAGCAGCTATGATCTTTTATTCTTTTTGAACCATGTACAACCTCAACCTGAACCTGGAGGCCAGGAGAGGTGTGTGAGACGTGTTTGGCTAGTGCCAATGTTTAGAAGTCCTTTGACTCATTGACAAAGTGGCAGGATTGTTGTTGTGGCTGATGCACAGAGGCGACGAGATGAGTTCTGTTTGGGTCTGAAGTGGCTTGCCCAGACAATCCACAATCAAACCTTACAAACTGGAAAGAATACAGAAATAGCCTATTCTCTTTGATAAGACAACAAATAGCTGCTGAGTATCTCTTACATACCAGCCAAATGAATGGATCGGACTCTGTGAATTCAGACAGCAGGGGGGAAATTTTCTCTGATGAATGTTGCACGAATGCTAAATTGAAGTGAATCAGGTGAGAAATCGGTTGTCAACGGTTCAGTGTTTCGAGAATATTTTGCTCTAAATATCTGCCAAATTCTCTCCACCTGTTCTGGTGTCTGATAGGGGTTGACAGAGAGACCTACGCTGTATGTTCACAGCAATTCACAGTGGTCTCCTGGTACACGGATGGAATTGTGTTCTCTTGACCGCAGGTGGGAAAAAAAACGTGGATGGCATTAACTATACGACACGCTGTGCTCCTTCTGTTATGATTGTAACGTAATCTATGCTCAGCTGCTCCAGACACACGTTAAAGAACACGGCAGGCATTTAAAGCCAATTTGTTCAAATGTGTACAGTGTGTATTCCGGACTGAAATTATATTTGGGCATTTACTGTGAGGGAAGCTTACTTTTAAAATGAGCCATTGTAGATGTTTTCCTTTCGGATCTGTTTAATATAAGCTCAGACGGCATTTATTCCGTTTTTACATTTTATCATCCATATAAATGGCAAGCACTCAAATGTCTAATGGTCTAAACAAATCAATGAGTAAGGCATAAAGTTCCTAACATACTTACTCGATCTCTCTTGTTACACTGCTACTGACTAGATAGGTAAATGCACATGAAATATTGATTTGAGTTTCAATTATTTTATTAGACAATAGAGAAAATCTAATGTAGCACAGCTATGTTGGATATCATTTTCTTTAAAGTCAGTTATACAAGATTTAACAGCAGAACAAACTGTTCCAGAAAGCTGCATCAAATAATCTATTTCCTCAAGCCTGGAAGAAAATCTTGGGTTGATTACATTTAAAATGTCTTTTTCTATATGTCAATTGGTTCTGCTATTTTCTTTGTATCCCTCCATTGCCCCACTGTGTTAATTATTTCATTATCGCCTGCAGCTATGCCTGCTTTGTCACTCTAATCAATTCAGTATACCAAATTCCTTTCTGATTAATTAATTTTAAAGTTTGCTTTGATTTGGTGTCCTTATCCACAGCATAATTACAGTGATTTAATTGCTTCAGCATCTTTAATTAACTCTCCTTTTCGGAATGTTACATTAAATTTTTCATAATAACTTTAATATTATTAACAATAGTAATTGATAATTAAATAATTAATAATATAATTTAATATTAATCACATTTACATTTTATATTTACATTTTTAAATGTTATATTTTCAATAATAAATAAATAAATAACTATATATTGGGGGAAATAGCATACCATTCAAGCATTTTTGGCATGCAAAATCTGTTAACGCTTTATTTCACAGTTTCCTTGTTACAAGTTACATGTACTTACTATTATAATAACAATAAATAATGCATAACTACATGCAACTAACCCTAAAGCGAACCCTCAACCTAACCCTAACCCTAACCCTATAGTAAGTACATGTATACTTAAATGTATAATTACACTGTAACAAGCACACCTTTAAATAAAGTGTAGACCAATATCCCATGTAGTAAGTTTTAGGATGGACTAATACTATTTAGGATAGATATTAAGGGAATTGGAATTAATTCTTGGTAATTTGCTTGTGGTGCTGGAGACAAAGGCATATAATTAACGAAGAGTCTCCTACCTCCTTTTTTGTAGAAGACCAGTTCTGTCTTAAACTCCCGCCTTTCGTCCAGTGCACCCTGGATCTGTGCCATCAGTTTATCACTGGTCTCCGGCCCATACAGGAAATGACACGCACAGCTCTTCTGCATCAGTTCTGCACGGGCATAGCCAGTGAGTTCACAGAAGCCATCTGAACAATACACGATGGGATACAGCGACTGGACCTGCGCATTCCCCAGCACAAAGTTACTGTCTGTGAAAGAAAAACAACAAAGAGAAAGACATAAAAGTCTGCTCATGAGAAATGCAACAAAGTTATTTGCATTTCAACACTCAGTATATTCAACAAAAGCCCAGAATAAAAGAGTTATTGACTTCACAGTAGCTGTTCAAATTTTTAAAATGCAATGAAACAAAAGTAATAAGAGTTAACAGAACTCCCTTGTGCTAGCGATATTTTCTCCAGCTCTGTTCTCACACTCACCCCAGACTCACTGGAGGCCTGAACATTTTGCACATCCTCTCAACAACGCTTTAAGGTACCTTTAAGCACTTTCCACAAGCCTACTGGGAATCTGTTTTGCCTGCTGCCCTTTGACCTTGTGATAGATGTCTGAATGAATGTGACAGGAGTGAAGAAACTAGCCATTTATACACTGTGATTGTGGTGAGCTTTCTGTTAATGATTATCAGAAACATTTTGGTTTGCAGTCTATGTAATGGTTTGCATTGCATTAAGTGAATGTATGCTTGGTGTATTTTTATATTTCTGCAATTTTCCTCTGAATATGTAATAAATACAAGGACAGTATATAGGTTATAGCATATCAAAGTTGTATATAGTAGCCCCCCCATCCCCCAAAAAATATGAATGCATTGGAAAATACTAAAACAAGTTGCATCTGTCCACAAATGCAGCTAGAAATTTTCTCAGAACTAACTTCTCTCTTAAAGCAAATTTCTTCTTGAGAATTTATATATTTATTGTAATTAATACTGTACAGAGTAGATTAAAAGAAATCAATATGCCTGAGATTTCAAGATTTCAAGATGCAGAGTCAAAATAACATGATTCAGATCTGAAAGTGTGAATGATGAAACAAAGAACAAGCACTGAATCTAGTACAAGCACAAACATGCTTTAACTTTAGACTGCACGTATTCTGAAGCATGGCGTTTCCTCGTCAAAAGAGAGAAAAGAAAGATTAAATAATAATAATTTAGACATCATGAATGACAAAGAGAATGGAATGTGCTGCCTTTATTCATCTGCAGTCATTAAATCATCTCTTAGGGCTACGAAGTAATAATCATATTCTCACCAATCGAATATTTATTGCTTCGTGCTGAGGTGCAAATATTGATCCATCGGCTGTTGGGCGCCCCTCTCCCTCTCTCTCTATGTGTTTAATATTTCACAGGGTGGTGAATGGGAGCAGATTTTTCCATGACTGTGTATTTAAAATGGAGCAGTGATCTACAGGTTGATTTTCATACTATAATAAAGTGGAGGGAGCGGGAGAGAAAAACTACCAATCACATCCTCAAGACAACAACACAAAGAAGTCAGCAGAATAGCTTTCCAGAAAGAAGGACAGGGTGTGAAGAAAGGATGGAGAGAACATTAAAAGATATGTATTTTTTTCTTATAGCATTATATCATTAAAAAAAATGTTTTTTCATAAAAATATAAAAAGGGGTCAATAATAAATAACTATGTATAAAAATATTTATATATATATATATATATATATATATATATATATATATATATGTGTGTGTGTGTGTGTGTGTGTGTGTGTGTGTGTGTGTGTGTAACAGTAATGATAACATAATAGTAAGAATACATATACCCACACATATACAAATATATGCAAACAGTAAGGTTGTTACAAAGACTTTTATACTGTAATATCATCACAATTAATAAAAAATAAAAATACAAAAATAAATATTATCTTTATTTTATGTCCCAGACCAACAAGTGGGGAGCAAAATTTGGAACACTTTTTTTTTTTTTTTTCTTTTTTTTTGCCAGTCTTTTACTACATCTTTTTTCATATTCAGTATGAGTAGCCATCATTGACTGGCAATACAAATAAAGGTGAAGAACAGTCAGGCTGGTATCACAGATGGTTCAGTTGATAAACTGCATTTCAAATATTGAAATGTGTCTGTTTATGATGTGGTGTGTACATGAGCAGTGACACGTCTGCATTTTCATAGTTAGTATTGGCTCATGTTTTCCCTGCAACTTCCTGTTTATCCTAGTTACTCTGCAATGAATGACACAAATCCCACTAACAAGCTCTTCCATATGAGTTTTAATAAATCTACCTGCTTTTGTTGTTACCAATGTAAAATAAAATAAAAAGATCAGGGTGATTAATGCAGGACCCCTGAGATGGACAAAACACTCTCAGCTAAAGTGGTTAACAAATCTCTCTGCGACTGAATAGAGAGATACATGACACAACAGATGGGCAAAATAAACACTAGAAATCTTGTTTACCAGACAATATGAAAATACTGTTTACTTTTATTGTTACATTTCAGATTTGATTGTTCTTAGAGATTATGTCACCACTGAAGTTTCCTAAACCGCATTAATCCACTACACATCTCTCTCTTTCTCTCTTGCAGACACATTCATCGAGTAATAGAAGAGAAGCTGGAATTAATATTTTGATTTTCGAATGTCAGTCTTTCCTCTCTTTCTTATTTTATTTCCTATATATCTTTTTAATGAGGTAACTTGACACCAGTAATCTGAACTATGAATTGCATACAGCTTTTTTCAATTATCTAATGCTTCAAACACGCCACTCATGGTTGTAAAGCTCTAGTGCGTATTGTTTTATGGCTAGACAAGATATATTACCTACGTTTATTGTTTAATGAGTTTGTTTTACAAATTAAAAAATTGAATTGATGCATAATGTATGATTGTTCACTTGTTTTTATGGTTCAGCTCAGTCAAAGTGCCTTTTGAGATCAGGTGGAGTCATGAAGTCTCCTGATATATTTGCTATGATATTACAAAATAATATATATATATATATATATATAGAGAGAGAGAGAGAGAGAGAGAGAGAGAGAGAGAGGATACTGTTGCTTTCTCTGTATGGTTTCACATAGACTAGTTTTAATGACTTTTTTGTCTTCTTTATCTCCACTACTTTGCCTGTGGCTTTTTCTCCCTCAGAGATTATATTAATTTTACAAAATAAATTTAATTCCCCCTGAATTTCAGATAAAAAGCTTTACTTTATCAACAAAACTCAAAAGCAAGCCTGCTGTGTATACATCTGATGGTTTGTACTTTGCTCTTTGCACTTGGCCTGGGGGCTATCAAGCTACTTTTTTCAAAAATGTTATTTCAGGTAATAACAAGATTATATAATTTTTTACTTTTGAATAGCCAACTAGACTTGGGAGTTCCAGACCCAGACCCATGATGAAAGTTGCATTAATCTTTATGACAGGTTGCAAAAACAGTAAGTAAAATGGGCAAGATCCAGAGCATCTAAGTGTACTGCTTCTTCATGAAATATGCTCATTTACTTTAAATTTAACAGCCACTTTTACATAAAATGTATATCTTGAATTCACTGAAAATTGCTTTGAATAAAAGTATCTGCTAAATACATAAAATATTAAATGCATTTTAAAAAGTAGCAGTGCCACTAGGTCGCCATTCTTTCATACAATCAAATCTAGCATGCAGTGCTGATAAATGCTTCAAATAAAGCATAACTGACATTAAGCTGGTATGAAGCCTCTATTCATGATCTGAGTGAAAGAGTGGTTGAAAGTCTTTTGAAAACTAAAATTGTTCTCTGATACTGCACAGTTGCGATGCTTTTATAGTGAGCTTAAAAAAAAGAACTGTTATGCATTCTCAAGGTAAGATCATTCGTAATGTATGTAACGTACCAAATCAGTATTCACCAATAACTTGTTTTTTTATTTTTTTTATTTTATTTATGTCCAACTGATGAGACAGGAATATTAGGGACTAGTTTGTCATTATTGGTGACTCTGAATAATGTAATGCTTGAGAAGGTTTCATTTTATAATGCTATGAATGAGGATGAATTCGTAATTAAGATAAAGAGCAATTTACATATACATTAATTGAACTGCAATGCCTCAAGAATGAAGACGCTTGAATGTTTCTGGATGCTTCAATACAAGAGAACCCAGAGCAGACAAGTAAGAAGAGATCTCAGAATTTGGAAAGGCTGCATGTAAACAGCCTCTGCTAAGCAGACATCTTGCTACAGGGCAAAAGAACCACAGGGACCTTGATGAATAAAATAACAAGACTTCCAGCGACTTCCCATAAATAATGAACTATTTCATGATGGAGTGTGGTGTGGTGTGTGTGTGTTGGTGTGAGTTTGTGTCTTATGTTAGTTGGTGGATCAGGTTCAGAGATCATGGTAAGATTTCATAAACAGATATTTCATTTTAAATATCCGTTTTTACCATATCCAGTGAAAGAGTAAGAAAACCTGCATTATAGCACAAGCTGCAAATTTTCTCTGCATTAAGATGCAGTTATGCATATGTCCAGCTGTCTAATGAGAGGTCTGCAATCTGAGTCACTATATGTAATTTGTTTATTTGTATGCCTTTGAACTGATTTTAATGATGGCACACTTGGCATTGCTTGTGGGTTTAGCTGCACATGCTTTCAGGGGTCATATGTTTATTGATAATGATGAAAAGCTCTACAGGAAAGATTGTGTGAGAAGTCCTTGAACATGGCCATGTTTTATGCAAAAGACTAACCTTGGGCATGTGGTCACTCATTTAGAGTGATGTTATTTGTTGTGAATTACAGAGAAAAAACTTTCATGAGAAGCTGTTCTGTTCATACTGCGTACAGATGAGATTCTGAAGTGTGCTTCCAATGGAAACTTTACATGAGGCCACAGGGGAGAGGATCTGTGAATGACAGTGAGACGACAATATGGCGATATGATGACTGGAGTATATCTGGATTACATTCATACTACACACAGTCATGCTAATTTTGCAGAATATACTTCTTAAGTCAATTAATCATTGATTCGATCAAAACCAAAGATTTGCTTGAAATGCCACTACTTTGTTGTTCGAATATGTGTGACAGTTATGCTGTGGCTTTATTTGAAACTATATTTGGGAACTGATTAACTGAGAAGCTGCTTGATATTAAAGTCTTATTTTAGAGGTATATCACAATATATATAAAACCATTCAAACACAGTGTGATATGGGAGCAGAGGAACAGACGGACTTGAATAATTATATGGTTGTAAGAAGACGATGGATGTTTGATTGATAACGACATCTTAGAGGTTGGTTGAGCTATAGTGAATGAAGAAGCAGAAGAGCTGAAACTTATAACCTCCACATACTAAAAACTCAAACTAAAGAGTCTAGCTCTGCTGTATCTAGAGCAGCATTGAGATGCAGTTAGTGATGCACTGTTAAAAGAACTGAGAAAAGAATATTGCGTCAAGTGATGTGTCAGTCATGAGAACTTGGATGAAGTCCTTTCGAACCTAAAATTCAAGCCCTTTTATATGAAAACAATTACTAATATAGAAGCTGCAGCCGCTACATAATTACTGCAACCACAAATGTTAAATGAATAAATATGCTTAATAATAATTGCCTGCTTTTATAAAGGTTAATGATTTCCCATTACTGTTCGTTAAGCCAAATGTAATGCTTATGCAAAGCCTTCCATGCGTACCGATCTTACAGCAGCTAAGACATAAAACAGAAATCTCAGGCATCCTGCCAGACAGTATTTCAGGTTTATATGTATGTCTGCAATTGGCATGCACTAAACTCTGCTGAGTGCAGATTTAGAGACAATCAGGTGTTGCCAGACACTATTGAGTTAATATTTTCATTCAGGCTGAATTTGTGCTTTTTAGAAGTATTTAAAAGGGCTTTGTAACAAATGCTCATTTGCAATGACTTGTCTAACTCCATGGTTTCTATTGCAAGTGTGGTTGTGCTGGCATTCAGTTGTATGCTTTTCACCTAGTGTTCCTTTATAAACTTAGTATTTGGCATTCTGGAGGACAACCCTGGAACAAGGTGAAAAATTCTCTTTTACCGCTACATTCACAGCAAAAGCCAAAATATTTCCAATAATACACATAGTAGCTTCCATTAACTGCCTCAATGGGAATCCAAAGCCTTTTCTTTCTACAGTGTAAACTGTAAATGAGAAGTATTTCAAGTTGCCCTCTGAAACCCTGGTGAATTGAGCTGTGCTGGTCTGTCCAAAAGGTCTTTCCCGGTCTCACAAGTTGGCAAGTACAGATCCTAAATAATTCTGCTCAGTCAGGAACAGCTGGCACTCAGATCACAGTTTGATTACCACTACTCATGTGCTGCTACTGTTTACAAGTGTGACTATGAGCTCCCAGAACTGCTCCCATTAGTAAAAACATCTAATTGACACCAGGCCTTCGTGATGTTGCACAATCCATGTACAAGCAGCAGAAAGGATGCTGGTGACAGAGTTATGTTTGGAATAGGATAACATTTACCATGGTAAGACTGCTGACTGAATCTCAAAAGGGAAATGTCCAAACTTATTTATTTTTTATATCAAAAGATAAATTAGAAAATACTATATATATATATATATATATATATATATATATATATATATATATATATATATATATATATATGTATGTATGTATGTCTGTGTGTGTGTGTGTGTGTGTGTGTGTGTGTGTGTGTGTGTGTGTGTGTGTGTGTGCAAAAAAAAAAAAAATTAATTAATTAATTTAAAAAATACTGAGAAAATCTAAAATGGATTTTTAGCAATGCATATGACCAATAAAAAATTACAATAATGAAAAGAAAAATCAATAATTTTGACCCAATCAAGGCTTGCTATTGCTAAAAATATATCCCAGCGACTTAAGACTGGTTTTGTGCTCCAGGGTCACACACATGCACCTCTTTTGTGCCAAGGGCTACATATAAGATAAATGGAGTCTGTTTTGTGTTGCCAAATCCTCTGGTTTAGACAGGTGAGATGTTTGCATTTGTATTTGATCAAAACACTGATGGGCCATAACAAAAAAAAAAAAAAAAAAAAGGACATAGAGACATAGACAACTTGTTATTTTGCAATTTTCCATCTTGTCTCTTTCTAAAACCAGTGCGTGGAGAAAAGTAAAATGCAGACAGCAGGCAATTTATTAGTGCTGTACAACAGCAAGTTGCGTGGGCACTTTGGCAACATAATTACCAAGCTGAATGCCCAGGTCTCTCTTTCTCGTTCCTTCTCTTTCTTTCTAAAACACAAAGCTCTGTCACTGGCCCCTAGAGCCCTGGGAAAACTATGGGGACGGCCCCCACATTGCTGATTATAGCCTAGAGAGTGAGCTAGAGAGAGAGAGAGAGAGCTACACTGATACAGCAGACATAAAAAGAAGCACACCCACATGACAGAGAGAGAGAGAGAGAGAGAGAGAGAGCAGATTCTGTGAGTTTGTGAGTGAGCAAATGTGAGAAGAGAATAAACCATGGTGTTAAAGGATGAGCATGTAAGTAAGGGTTGTGTGTGAGAGAGAACAGATTATTATTCATCAGACTAACTAATAATTTAATACAAATGAACTCAATTATGCCATTCTAAAAGCAATAGGTAAGTAAAGATATTCTATTATTCTTAAATGTCATTAGCCACACCAATGAAAACAACATTCAGTGGCATTCACTAAACAGTTGGCCTCAGTCTAATTCATTTACCGCCTGCAATCGAGTTTAACCATATGCTAAACAGAACATTCTGAAACGTTTGAATTAAGCCAGTATCATTATTTTTCCTAAACACTGCCTCTTTCTAATTATTACATATTACACCTTGTTCACAAAATGTATTACTACTTGTCGGAATGATTAGTGTAATGCTATAAACGTTTATGCATTGAAGCTTTAAAACATTTTTGTGGTAATTATTTTTCAGATATTATCATTGTTTTACATTTTACTAGCTTAATTTATGCAAGTTCTGCTGTTGTCACTGTCAGCTGTCATATAATTCAGAGTTCATTGTAACAGTGTCATGAACTTGTACAAGGTTTTAAATGGGTGTAGTTTTCTTTCCTCACCACAAGGGGGTCATAGTGTGCTCCATGGGTGCTATAAAAGCTGAGGAAGTAGTAGAGTGAGACAGAGGACAGCATGGTGTGCCTTGTGTTACTTCTCTGTTACTGGGAGATCATCCTTATTGAGAAACTTGGTTGTTTGCTGCTCAATTGTAAGTAATGCTTGATTGCAACTACTAAATGGTTTTCTGTATAATTTTGATGTTCATGCTTCTATGTATATGTGTCAAATATAGTTCTGAGGCAACAGTAATTGGAGGTTGTCAATCACAAAACTTAAGATAGGATTTCCCTGAATGTTTTGTATTTTTTTTTCTGTAGAAGGATTTTGGTTATGGGCTTCCTTTTCCTTATTACCTCAACTCATGCTATGGGAATTAATGTGGAGGTGCTATCATTGAAGAAGAGACTGATGTACCTGGGCCTATGGGACACTTCATGTTTATGTGTCTGGACTTTTATCACAACAATCAGTATTCTTTACAATTATAAGGGTTTCTGTTGGTTTATTTTACCTTGGGTTAATGTTTGATTTCTACTACTGTTGTTTTATTTCATTTTTGTTGTTTTTTTTGTGTATGGTAGCAATGGAAATCTATGTAGTATTAGAACTGTATTGACAAGTGTTGGTTTTGGATATGTTATTGTTTGAATGAAAACAAGAACTTAATTGGCAAACATGTTTGAGAGAAATCTTTATTGATGTAGCTGAGTGTAATATGAAGAAATACAGTTTGATCCCTCCTTTCTAAAATTGTATAGCTGTTTTTTTGTTTGAGAGATAGAGAATCAGTATATCATATTTTGACTGATTTAAAGTTTATTAATTATCTCCATACTTGAGAATCATGAGTTGAGGTATATTATGTGCATCTCGTTTAAAGGGATTTAAAGGGATCATGTGATCAGAAGAGATATTCTTTATAAAAGTTAAGATTCTGCCACGTCCCCGTAAAACCAGCTCATTTAAACGTGTCTACATCATTATGTGGAAATATTTGTGTAATGCACCCAAATGTTCACACAAAGAAAGGTGGTAGAAAATAGTTGGTTTCAGTAACCGCAGTTCATTGTTGAAGCAGCCATGTCAGGGAGATGATGTGTGTTATAGGCAAAAGCAAAAGCACTTTATTTGGCCTTCCAAAAGTAAGATGCATTTAGAATCTTTAAGATTACTTACAACAGAACAAGCCATGAAAAGCTGATAAAAATCCTAACTTTTAGATGAAAATTTCAGATGGCACTTAGAGGCTTTTACATCTGAACTCTTCATAGCATAAATGATTGCCCTTAGTTTTAAATTGTGTCCATTTTATGTAGTAAGCTTTGAAAATATAACATAAGAGGATTGATAAACAAGAACAAGAAGAATCTTTAGTTGATATGACAAATATTTAAAAATTCAGATAGACTGGCTTTTACTCATTAGATGAACTGAAGTTTTTGAGGTTGTCAGTTGCTAGTTGACTGTAGTAGGTTATTATTATTTATCTTTTTAGCTAGCTCAACTTTTTTTCTTTTTTTTTATAAATATAATGTTTTTTAAACTACTGATTTAATTTTTATAATTACTTTTTATGTATTATTAATGATTTTAATTGGTAAAATGTTTTAATAAGGCATTGTTATTGTTAGTTATTACAAGGCTCTGTGGAATACTTGATTCTGATTGGTCAGTCGCGGGATAACAACCTGTAACAGCTACTAACACAGGCTCATCTGTGTAACAGCAGTCAGTTAGCAATATATTTTATATATTAATCATGTTAATGGTAACAGATACCACTTTTTTCTGTCTTTTTTTTAAAATCTATTACTAAATGTTTAAATTTACATTATCAAAAATCAAAAAGTGCACACTGATAGTTCAGGTTAACTAATGTACGAAAATAATGTTAACATGAAACCTTATTAATCCTTTTTTAACCCTACCGAATTGTTATCTTGTTAGCCTAAATATGTGATCCAAAAAAAAAATGGTAATCAGGGATTAAGCAAATGATGTTACAACATCAGGCCCTTAAAAGAGAAGACGACAGTTTGTGAACAGGCAAATGCAGCCCAGGATGGGTAGAGAGTGCTCATTTCTGGAACAAGCCAAGTGGAGCTCTGCGAGGGTGTGTGAGAGAGAACTGAAAAGTGTTTGAGAGAGGGAGAGTGTGAAAAGCAAAAGAGGAAAGAGGACTCTTGAGAGGGAGACACAGACAAAAATCCTCACAAATAAGCAGGAGAACA
This sequence comes from Carassius auratus, assembly GCF_003368295.1. Lineage (NCBI taxonomy): Eukaryota > Metazoa > Chordata > Actinopteri > Cypriniformes > Cyprinidae > Carassius > Carassius auratus. Next base: position 49,054 of record NW_020528719.1, read on the forward strand.
CTTCAGTATGGCACACAAAGACCTTAGAGCGTTCACTATTATAGACACAATGTAATTAAGCCAAAATCCGTGATTTAATGAGAGTGGAAAGTTTTTAAATGTGTCTTCTCTCATCTGGGACGAGGCAGAAGAGAGAGCTATGATAAAACAAGAAATGAATAATGGAAAAACAAAAGATACATTTAAGACACAAATGCTGTGACTGCCTGAAGAAAAAGAAGTGCCAAAACATTATCTCCCATCATCCCCTTTGTTTGCCGCCTTCTTGCTTTAACAAGGCCTCATGTCCTCAAAGAGCAGAAGTTGAAATGCACTTCAAAGAGGATAATCTTGTTTTTTCTTCAATCTAACCTGACATTAGCTATGCACAGAGCTAGTGTGAATGAACTGGATGTTTAGATATTCTGAAGAAAATGTGAGTGCTTTCCTGCTCAAAATGCAGACAAAATACAGTGGCTGCCAGGATGTGGATGTTAAAAATGGGTTAATTACAATGGTCCCTGCACATTAAACTGCACATTATTTTAAAGTGTCCTTGTTACAGTATAATTACACATTTATGGAATAATATGAATTAACTACATGTAATGTACTTACTAAATGGTTAGGTTTAGGTTCAGGGTTTGGTTAAGGGTTATCTGGTGTTTAATAGTAAATACATGTAACGTGTAACAAGGACCCCTTAAAATATAGTGTAACTAAAAACCTTCTATCATTTCAACACCTTCAGGTATAGGTGCAACAGAAAATAGTTACAGATCTGTGCCATGTTAAGGGGTGATACACTTTCTTTACGGGCAGTATGCCAACTCATACAGGCTGGGAAGCATGACAGAAAAAGTTCAGGGCATCTTTCTTCAATGGACGCCAGTTTCGTTAGGATGGGGAACTATGTCTGGCAGATGGCATGGTGGAAGAAGACTAAGATTGACACATGTTGACAGGAAGCCAGTATGGAAATGACAAGGCTTGGCAGGACACAGGACATTAACCATGTGATGGGAGATGACAGGAAAATAGAAAGAGGGTTATGGGAGAGAAGTCTTCATTTCAGAATGTATGTGTGTGTGTGTGTGAGTGTGTGTGTGTGTGTGAATACATGAACATTTCTCTGCAGTTATACAAACAGCAGCATGTTTACATCATGCAGACTACATGAAAAGGTACATGAATTTGGAAAAATAATTTCATATATTCATTACACATTATATGCATGTATTTCTCTCACTGTCACAAAAACACATATGCTTGTACATGTGCTCACAAACATTTCTTAGGTATATTGATATCATTTATATTACCCCTAAATTTAATTTCAATAGAAAGCTGATACAGTATCTGTCTATAATCAAATTTGTAATGTCGATTCAAGATGAAAGAGAAAGCAATTG
>NW_020528720.1:0-26093 GCF_003368295.1 Carassius auratus
TAAATTATCCTCCAGATTAATACCCATTTGTACTGAGACAGATTTAAAGCCCCACGTGCCCGGCTATATGTTACATAAGGAGGAGCTGACTGTGGAGGGAAATAGTTTCATGAGGCGGACTGAAAGACTGGAGTTCTGTCATCCTTATCCAGGCAGTTTGACTCCCTCCGTATGCCAAATTAACTGGCCTTGATGTTTCTCTCTCTGTCTCTAAGGCACCAAGAGTCAAGTGCCCTAATTATGCTGCAGCAGGAGAGGCTCTCGTTCACCCGCCTCAGTAAGAACACAGTTCATCAGTGCTGGTGGTTTTCTTTTTATGAGGGAAATGTTCAGCCAGGGTTATCAGGTCTGTCTGATGTTAGTAGTCCAAATTTTACAGACTGTCCCCTGATATGTACCACCAGCATTATCGATTGTCCTCAACATCATTTTTTCTTTGCCGCTCTGGTCTCTTATTGTAGGTACTGTACAGGTTCAGGCTCTCAACAGGATTATAGGCTAGTGACAAATGGTCAAAAAGTCCTTTAGTTTTCGAGATACCTACCGGAGGTAGAACTAACCCAACAATGTTTTTCTTCATCTCTAAGGTCTCCCATATATGAAATGGATTCTTGGCTAAAAATTTTACTGCTAAGATTGTTAAATTAACAGATATTGTTATACACCACAAAACCAATAAAGGACTAAAATATAGCCTGTCCGTATGGGAGTTAAGGCATATAAACTAATGCAGATCAATCACACAAGCTCTGAGAGCTTTGAAACTTGACATGTTTGTAGTCAGGAAGTTGATTTAACTACTAGAAAAGACTGGATGTGAATATCTTGATGTATGGAATAAATAGACACATGTAAACACATATCTAAAATAAGCGGGACATGCACAAATTTAATATCTATGCAGAATGTTTTCATTTACTTTGAGCTTGCTTTGCCTGGCATTATCAAGAAACACATATGGCTTGTTGGAAAGGTGGGTTGTGCTGAATCCAGCAATACCAAATATGTAAATATATGATAAAAGAGAAGTGTTCTGTCACTCAATGTATGAGGTGTCCAAAATGAATGAAAATGGAACACTGACATAATTGAGTCCAAACCCATTCATTATCAGTGGTGAGAAGAATGTTGAGAAATTCAAATATAAGAGACATCAAACAATATTTAATATGCACCTTGTACTATATGGAAACAAAGATTGAAATCGAAAGATACACTTACCATAGCACAAACAGGAGACCAGGAGTTTTAACTTAATTAAATTTTTAATAAAAACTATAAATTAACTTCACACAATCAACTTAAATTATTAATATGTAAATATATAATAAAAGAGAAGTGTTCTGTCACTCAATGTATGAGGTGTCCAAAATGAAAGAACGGACAAAATAGCCTCAAGTCCAAATCACATTATCAGTGGTGAGAAGAATGTTGACAAATCATGGTTACTGCAAAGTAACTTACATTAGGTAAGTGCTGATGATCTATATATTATGATACATTTAATAATGATACATTTTCATAAGGCACAGTATTACTATAACAATTCATATGAACCACAGATCCAATTGAATCAGGTTAACATGAATGGAACACCTTTATTAAATATCGTCATTGACGGGCAGAATCCTCGCATGTCCAAATTTTGTCTATTTCATATTTTTTCACACATTCAATGCTATTGGTCAAAGACGTGGTAACAATCTAAAGTGTTGAAAATAGATTGAGAGCAAATCTCTTAACTCCATTGGACACTTCAACTGTCTGAGAATCCTCGTAACGCCACCTCTTTCTTCACTCCGCGGCAGAACTTCCACGGCATTTTGTGTCCTCAGGATTTTAAGTCACAACCATAGAGAAATCCTCGTTGAGCAAACACATAAAGCAAGCCTTAACTCCTAACTCTAATTTTATCTATTTTAAAACTATGATATCAGTTATTGATGTATTTTAAATGTCTACTTATTACTAGGCAAGGCAAGTTTATTTATATAGCACATTTCATACACAATGGTAATTCAAAGTGCTTTACATGAAATAAAGTAAAATAATCATGAAGAAAAATAATAAAAATAAAGACAAGCAATTTTAAAACTTTAAAATTATGAAAAAACTACTTAACTAAAATGAATTTAAAAACAGTTAGAAAAATGATTTTACATAAAAAAAGTGAAAATATAGTGCAATCAGTTCGGACATTGCACAGTGCTCATTTAATAAATGCACAGCTAAACAGATGAGTTTTGAGTCTAGATTTAAATGTGACTAGTGTTTTAGCACATCTGATCTCTTCTGGAAGCTGATTCCAACTGTGGGCAGCAATAGTAACTAAAGGCAGACTCCACTTGTTTTGTGTGAACCCTTGGTATTTCTAACTGACTTGATCCTAGTGATCTGAAGTGCTCTGTTAGGTTTATATTCAGTGAACATATCTGCAATATATTTCAGTCCTAGGCCATTTAGTGACTTATATACGAGTAAAAGTACTTTAAAATCAATCCTAAATGTAACTGGAAGCCAGTGTAAGGACCTGAGGACTGGTGTGATATGCTCAGATCTTCTGGTTCTGGATGAGCTGCAGCTGTCTAATGGTCTTTTTGGGAAGGCCGGTGAGGAGCCCATTACAATAGTCCACCCTGCTGGTGATAAAGGCATGAACAAGTTTCTCCAAGTCTTGGCTGGAAACAAAACCTCTAATTCTTGCAATGTTTTTGAGATGATAGTATGCTGATTTAGTTACTGCTTTGACTTTGACTACTGAAACTCAGACCGGTCTCCAGAATCACACCAAGATTCCTGACATGATTTTTAGTTGTTTGACCCCTAGAGTCAAGGTATGCATTCACCTTGAACACTTCATGTTTGTTTCCAAATGCAATGACTTCAGTTTTTTCCTTGTTTAGCTGAAGAAAGCTCTGGCACATCCAACTATTAATATTATCAATGCATTGGCAGAGGGAGTTAATAGGCGGATCTTTTGTGACGTCATTATTTATGTTTGTCGCGTTGCATCATGGGAATCATGTGGCAGGAAACACCGCTAGATACCTGTAATTTGATTGTTTTGCACGTTTGGAGGAGGATTTAGAGAAGAGGATGGTTCACTCTTGCTGTGTGGTCGATTGTACGGTTAGTTGGGGGCCTGATAAAAAGTTTTTTCGAATTCCGTCCGAAAAGGAAAAATGAAAGAAATGGTTGCGTGCAATTAGGCGATTGATCCTGGACGTTCCGCAGAAAGCCTGCAGCTTCTGAACGAGTTTGTGAGGCACATTTTGTTCATGGTAAGTCTTAGTGACTATGTATTCATAGAAGATTGAATAAAAATAAATAAAACTGAGTCAAATCAACCGAGTCATATGTTTTCGCTTTCTGATTCAGGTGTCCCAAACCGCAATCCACAGCACCCAGACTATGTTCCTCACATCATTCTGTAGCTGTGCTTTGCTGCAAGCCTCACTAGTACATGCAGCATTTGTAAGTCCTATCCTGACAGCTGCTTCTACTTTAAACATTAAAGCTGCTACACGACTGCATGTTTCTCCAAGACTGGATTTGAAAGAAGGAGAAATGTGTAAGCTGTGATATACAATTTTTCACCATTAGTACAGACGCCATTGAAAGTCTCACACTGAAAACAATTGAATTGGTACAACAGTCACTACATTTTCAGTAAATAAATAAGTAAATAAGAACACTGATCAATGAAGACTTACCCGGATTTGCAGTCGCAGTGAGCAGTGATTATTTCGCCGTTCTCTTTGGCGATCACCCACGGGAGATGCGAATCATGCTGTGACTCTGCTTGGCCAGGTTCTAACATCTGCTTTTAGCACGATCACTGCTTTCTGTTTGGCAGAAAAGATTGGCCCAACTTTTCGAGAAACAAAATAATAATAGGCCTTCAGACTTTTCAAAGCCTTTAATCTTTCATGAGTGAAGGGTCCAGGGGTTTCTATTAAATAAGAATAAATGTCTCCCCACCAGATTCGTGGCCAAGACACGGGCGAGTCGGACCAACGTTTTTTGTCATCCCAGATCTCATATGGGCTTTGAATAGCTTCGATTTTGTCACCAATACAAATTTTGAGCTTCTCTCCAAACCTCCTCCGGTCTTCAGATGTTAAAGTGCTTATATATTGAGGATTTTGCCCGCTAAAGGGCCGTTCACACCAAGCACGATAACGATAAAGATATAGTTTTAAAAATCGTTCTCAATATTAAAGAATAGCAGAGTCCACACCATAACTATAACAATAAAGAAACGATATCGTTGGAATCACTTTCAGAACGATTTTTCCACCTGATGAACGATAAAACATTGCCAACCAATCAGAATCAATCCTGCTGTAATGAGCTCGAGAATTTAAAGCAGCAGACGTGCCGCGTCCGCTTAAAATACACAGACAATATCGTTCGCTGGTGTGGACGCTAATATCGTTATGTTTATAGTTATCTTTATGGTTATTGTGCTTGGTGTGAACGGGCCTTAACTCTCTTGAAAGTGCTCGTCGCGTCTTTACAGCCCGCCATACTGTTTGTTTTGTTGCCACACAACCACTCGCGTATGCGTACAAAGATGTCATCAAAGATCCTCCTATTTGGCTGTAGTAATTTGGAGATATGGCTAGGCAAATCTGGGTATCATCAGCATAGCTGTGATAGGCAATTTGGTTCTTTCTCATTATTTGACTTAGTGGAAGCATATGCAGGCTAAACAAGAGCGGTGCAAGAATTGACCCTTGTGGCACTCCACATGTCATGGACGTCCACTTAGACTTATGCTCTCCTAGACTCACATAATAGCCTCTCCCTTCTAAGTATGACCTGAACCATTTGAGTACCATCCCAGAAAGCCCAACCCAGTTTTCCAGTCTGTGTAGAAGTATGTTATGATCGATAGTACTAGGGTTATTATTACTAGGCTTATTATACATGTGCATTGAAGTTTTAAAATGTATCTAATTTCTAATTCTACTTGTATTGAATTAAATGTTTTGGATACCAGCATTAAATTATTGTTTTTATTATTATTTTATTGACTCAAAGTTGGCACTGTGCATGTAAAATGCCCCAAGTAGGCTAACAGGTTTTATTTATGGGAGAAAAAAGGTCTGTCTACTGGCGCCAAGTAAGCCTATCTTTGCATAACTCTTTTTCATTTCTTACAATAACGAATGAAAATCGTTAGGTTAGATAAATTTGAGTAGGCTTGTTTTGTTAAAAATCCATAGTTGTAATGCTTCGGTAATGCTTCGGTAATGCTCCACACAGCTCACGCTGAAAAGCGACGCAGTACCTTACTCGGAGACTAGCCCCATTCTCTCTTGCACGGCTGCTTCGCTAGCATCATCGGATGCCTATAAGAATCCGGGAGTTAAGACCGCAGTGAATTGATATGGCTCAGGCCCTGGCCCTGTGTCCTCGACACCTCGACATCCTCCACTTCAGGTGAAGGTGGGGGAGAAAAGTCCTCTACTTCAAATGAACGCTCTGTTGCAAAACTACTTGCGTCACTAGAGTCACTCTCCATTTTAGCGACTCTAACAGCAGCTGTCAATTAATCTGTCACTGAGGGTCTCAGGTTCACGCCCCACCGGCTCAGCCCTGCCCTTGGTTTGTCCCCTCTATCTCCGCAGTGCTCTGCCCACTTTTCAGCATTTTTCAAATATTGCCAGAGGGTGGAGTCAGGCTCTGACCAGGGGTTTAGTTACCCCTTAAAGCCTTATCTCTTGTCAAAAGGCTCGACACGACCGCAGACTTTGATGAACACTGCTGGTAGCAGCGATGTCTATATCATTCTTATCAATTTACCTCATTCTTATCAATTTACCTGCATAACCTCGTATCCCCGCTCCCAAGTCATAAAAATCTCGTATCTCAGATTAAACATGATTTTGTCCCACCCTCTTTGTTTTTTGATGATGGAAGCATAAAGAAGACAACAGCAGCTGCCAAGTGTAAAAGAACCATCAGCATATATCATTGATGGCATGGATCTTCTTCAAATGCTCAATGATTCAGCCTTTCAAACGTTCAATGACCTGGATGAGTGTGTCTGGAAAAAGATCGCAATTTTAATGGGAAAGGAAGGTAACAGCTGTGTCGTTATAGTTTTTGATAGATATGACCACCAACACTCAATCAAATATCTTGAAAGACAAAGAAGAGGCACCAAGATGGGCTTCCTAGCACCAACCTGGATGAGCTGAGGTGTCAGCAGCAAATCTACCCCCAACAGAAGATGGCTTCCAGCAACATGTGCTGAGAGCCGTGTACCAAACAGCAGTGTGGCATCACAGCCACCTGGCCAAACCTCTTCTCTGGAACCCAGTTGGTAGAGGATGGAGGCTCAGAGAAGGTGGCTGCATTTAATCTGTGATGTTCCAGAAGGCACCAGCACCTAAAGGAGTTAGAGACCTCACCCACCTCTACTGTAAAGACGGAAACTGTGCCGATGCCACCAAATGCCAGTGTCTTTCTGTGGGCTTGACCTGCACAGGGTTTTGCTCTTGCCCTGACTGTCCAAATATGACCCACTTTGTCACTGATGACAATGTGGATGAGTGGTGTGTTGCAGTTGTAACATCATGGGGGGTTGACCCCAAAATGTTTCAAGAGGGTCTGGCTGCAGGCTTGTACTTGCACTGTCAGACTTGCACACTCAGACATTTGCACTTCTGCTAGTGACATCACTTGCAGTCTTTATTTTTTTTATTTTTTTTATTTTTTATTACTTTTCGTTTGAATTTCCCAACATTTTATAAAGCCATGTGGCGAAGACAAGAAAAAATTAACTAAATTACAATGTCACTTGCAATTGCTACTTGAACTCTCCGCTACCTGTGACTTCACTTGCAATCAACCCAAATCGTGCATGTTGCCACTGGAGACAAGACGCTGTGGTGGTGATTAAATTATTAAAACTAAGTTAGTACTATAACGTACAGGGTCCTGCAAGAAAAAGACAAGATCGGCAAATCCATGGCCAGAACACCAGAATATGAACATTTGCACAAAGTCTCTAGCTAAGCGTAGAAAAAAAACACTTAACATGGCTTAATATATTAAGATGCTATTAAAATATCAAATTAAATGTACAGTTCATTAATATAAGGAATATGTATATAGTATTTGCCTCACATACCGCAAAATGTGGCATAATGGACATAGATGAGAAAGGCCAAACTCATGCTTCTCTACTTTATTAAAATACATAACTAATATGTACAGGCAAGCAGGTGAGCCCAGAATAAACGCAACACGCAAAGTTTCACATTAAGCATTTTTCCATATAGAATAAACTGTCTACAACTTGTTTATATCACTGTCTTTGTCCATTAACCTACATTATGTGTTTTATTTATAATGATTTTCTATAGGAGGAAAATGTTTAATGTACAATTTAACGCACATATTTGCTGGTCTGTATATACTTAGAGTCAACAACAAGACATATAGGCTAGGCCTACTGAATTGTCTTTATCATCTTAGTCTGTTATTAGGCCACATTAAGCGTTATGTTGTATGGGAGGACAAAGTTTGCACATTGTGTTCATAGCCATCTGCTTGACTTGCAGTACATTGAATAATAACTATATATCGAATTTGATCTTTTAATTGAACTTAATGTGTCCGAATACATTATGCCATATTAAGTGTTAGTTTTTTTCTACAGGAGGAAAACGCTTAACGAAAGACTGTGCATTGCGTTCATATTCTGCTGTTCTGTGGCCAAGGTCTGTGCTTGTCTTTTTCTTGCAGGACCCTGTACGTTATAGTACTAAATTAGTTTTAATCGTTTAATCACAACCACAGCGCCTTGTCTCCAGTGGCAACATGCACGATTTGTGTTGATTGCAAGTGATGTCACAGGTACCAGAGTGCAAGTAGCGATTGCAATTGACATTGTAATTTAGTTTATTTTTTCTTGTCTTCGCCACATGGCAACTGTTATAAAATGTTGGGAAATTCAAACAAAAAGTTATCAATAAATAGAACAAAATAAAAAATAAAGACTGCAAGTGGCCTTGCTAGCAGAAGCAGTGTCTGAGAGTGCAAGTGCAAGTCTGCAGCCAGACCCTTCTCCAATGGTTACCAAAAGCAGTTGATGTTCCAAATGGTTGCTGCTAGAAAACAAACTAAACAGCCTGAGAAGACAGGGCTCATTTCCTCAAAGAGTGTTTGTTTCTTTAGTTAGATTGCCATTTGTTTTATTTAAGACAGTAATTTAAGTTGTATTGTGTGAAGTTAAGTTATAGTTTTATTAAAAATTTAATTAAGTTAAAACTCCTGGTCTCCTGTTTGTGCTATAGTGTTTGTGCTAAGGTGTTATCTTTCAATTTCAATCTTTGTTTCCATATAGTACAAGGTGCCATATTAAATATTGTTTGATGTCTCTTATATTTGAATTTCTCAACATTCTTCTCACCACTGATAATGAATGGGTTTGGACTCAATTATGTCAGTGTTCCATTTTCATTCATTTTGGACACCTCATACATTGAGTGACAGAACACTTCTCTTTTATCATATATTTACATATTTGGTATTGCTGGATTCAGCACAACCCCACCTTTCCAACAAGCCATCATATGTGTTTCTATGATAATGCCAGGCAAAGCAAGCTCAAAGTAAATGAAAACATTCTGCATAGATATTAAATTTGTGCATGTCCGCTTATTTTAGATATGTGTTTACATGTGTCTATTTATTCCATACATCAAGATATTCACATCCAGTCTTTTCTAGTAGTTAAATCAACTTCCTGACTACAAACATGTCAAGTTTCAAAGCTCTCAGAGCTTGTGTGATTGATCTACATTAGTTTATATGCCTTAACTCCCATACGGACAGGCTATATTTTAGTCCTTTATTGGTTTTGTGGTGTATAACAATATCTGTTAATTTAACAATCTTAGCAGTAAAATATTTTTAGCCAAGAATCCATTTCATATATGGGAGACCTTAGAGATGAAGAAAAACATTGTTGGGTTTAGTTCTACCTCCGGTAGGGGTATCTCGAAAATTCAGGGGCATTGTCACTAGCCTATTACTGGATTATCATTTATCATCGCTATTGCTTTTTCAAAAGCACAGATTAGGGTGAGAGATGACAAATATGAGTGTGATGCAATTTGTTTGGTCTTCAAAACATGGAAAGAAAGAGGATGTTCAACAGTGAATTTGGATGCAGGAAATGTTCCAAAAAGACTAAATATCATTCTGTAATGTAGGGATTACATTTTGATTAAAACACTATTTTTGTGTTCATAGAAATATTAGATAATGTGTATTTCATATATATATAAAACACACATTTAAAAATATGAAACTTTCATATATTCTAGATACATTAAATGTAAAGTAAAACATTTCAAAAGTTTGTGAGGTATGGCATGGAAGCAATCCTGTGGCACTGCTGAGGCACTATTGAGTCTTCAGCTCATCTGTATTGTTGGATCGACTCTTTCTCATTTTTCTCTTGAAAATATCCCATAGATTCCATATGGGGTTCAAGTTAGGCATGTTGGCTGGCCAATCGAGCACAGTTATTTCATGGTCAGCAAACCACTTGAAAGTGGTTTTGGCATTGTGGGCAGGTGCTAAAATCCTGCTGGAAAAGAAAGGCAGCATCTCCATAAAGCTTGTCAGCAGATGGAAGCATAAAGTGCTCCAAAATCTCCTGGTAGACAGCTGCATTGACTTTGGACTTGATAAAACACAATGGAGCAACACCAGCAGACGTGACGGCACCCAAATCATCACTGACTTCAGAAACTTCACACTGGACTTCAAGCAACTTGGATTCTGTGCCTCTTCAGTCTCCCTCCAGATTCCAGATTTAATTTGATTTCCAAATTAAATGGAAAATTTGTTTTTATCTGAGAAGAAGACTTTTGACCACTGAACAACAGTATAGTTGTTTTTCTCTTTAGCCGAGGTAAGATGCTTCTAACATTGTTTCTGTTTCAGAGGTAGTTGGTAGCCCTTTTCCTGAAGACGTCTGAGTGTGGTGACTCTTGATGCACTGACTCCAGCTTCAGTCCACTCCTTGTGAAGCTGTCCACTCCTTGTGAAGTGTTTTAATCGGCTTTGCTTGACATTATTCTCAAGCTTGCAGTCATCCCTGTTGCTTATGCACCTTTTCTACCCAATTTCTTCTTTCCAGTCAACATTGCATTTAATATGCTTTGATACAGCACTCTGTGAACAGCCAGCCCTTTAATGTATTATTTACATGCAATAAATCTATTTCATGTAAATTTCTATTTCATGTAACCATTTTCAAAAAAACGCCAGCACTTGACCAACTAATACTAACATTTAACTATTCTATTCTGTTCTATCTCTGTCTTGATATGCCACACCTGTGAGGTGGATGGATCATCTCGGCAAAGGAGAAGTGCCCACTAACACCAATTTAGACAGATTTGTGAAGAGAAATAGGCCTTTTGTGTACATAGAAGAATTCTTAGATTAGTTCTTTGAGTTCAGCTCATGAAAAATGGGGGCAAAAACAAAAGTGTTGCTTTTGTTGTTTAAAATTTTTCAATTTACATTTTTTATCAGCAGGTTTTCTTGTTTCCTTTCAACTAGCAAAGGATTTGTATTTAATTTTGGTAAACATTTTAAACAAGAAAATTTAGGAAAATAGCATGCACAATTAAATATGCAATACTGACCAATACAGATAAATGAAATAAATTTAAATAGAGTTTTGGAAATCAGATAATTGGTAGTTGTATGTCTTAACAAATTGCATCAAGCTCTTTTGTGCATTCAGAAGTTTTAGAGCATTATAGGTACTTGAGGTACATTCACCGATATTTGACATTCAACTTTCTTCACTAATAATATGCACATAGTTGAGTCATGCAGTTGTAGATGTTTTTTGGCAGCAGTCCCTCCCAGCCTGATATCAGTGTGCCCAAATAAACTGCCGTGACATTTAATATCTGGGGAAGTCCTGTGGGAAAATGGGAAGTGCATGGGAGTTTTAAGCCCAGAGCAGAAGACACACTTAACTGGTCTGAGTCAGTCCATCTCACACTTACTGCACCAGTAACCCTCACTCCTCATCCAATGCCCAGAGTTGCTGAAACTCAATCACAGCCACCAGAGAACGACCACCTGCCACGCTGATGAATCAAATGCAGAGTTGATGAGGCTGCGCTGACGACGCTGCACACAAGTCTGGAAATAAAATGAAGCCTGTCATTCTGAGAAGCTGCCAAATTCCCCAGACAATCTTCCATAAATCCAGCTGTGTGCTCATGCTGTATTCTCCCTGGAATTCTGGGACAACTTTTACCTTTTAAGACATCGCTTATATAAAAACAAAAACATTGATTGTCATTAATGCTGGGAAATGCATCCAGTACAGCTTGGACATAAAGGTCACTTTCCAAAGACAATGTTTGTTTATGGCTCCTAAACGATGGTCAAAGGAAAGCTAGATTTGCATTTCTCCATCATGCTTCTCTTATATAATGGGGGTGAACTCAGTCACTCTTCCCTCTATTAGATTCTACTGTCCATTCAACCTTGAATCTGGTTGTTATCTGAGTATTCCTCGGGAAAATGAATCTCAACCATTTAAAGACTAGTCATTTTTAAAGTTGAGAAATGCTTCTGTATATATCATGCAAGTAAGACACGTCTTGGAAATTAGATTAATATGTCATAACAGACCATACACAAATAAGTCTTTATTTATCTATTTATTTCTATGTCCAGTTTAAAATTTTATTTATTTTTACAATGTATTGAACAATGTTTTGTGTTGTATATGTCATATTTTTATTGTATGAAGTACTGAAACAGAAATGAGTGGAGAAAGAGGAAAACTGTCTTAGCCTTAAATATTGTAACTAGTTGTATTTTTTATTTTTTTTATGAAGCTATGCTTACTTCATAGGGCATCCAATTTTGTTTATTAAATACTAACAAAAAGAAAAACTCTTTCATTCCTTGAATTGTGTTTTTTTTCATACGTTAATTTTTCACACTTGTTCATTAAACCTCATTTAAATTTTGTTATTTGTCTGACTTAAATTTCTAAACATCCTTAAAACACATCTATTTGAAGATATATTATGTTAGAAAAATTACATATATACAGTTGATTTGCATTGAATTTTGATTTCATTAGGTTAAAATTACATATTGCTATTCATTTATATATTGTTTTATTATTGTATATTTTCCAAGCTATTTTCAATAATAACATTTTGAATGCATTCTAAGTTGAAGATGCATGTCTATAACACAATGGTGAATAAGATGTTTAGTTTCAAAAGAGGGGTGTTTAAAAACAGAAACCTGGATTTGCAGCCAGAGCCGGACGTGCAGTGCAGGGATTCATCTGTTCTGCTGTGCAGCACAGGGAACTAATGAAAAGACTGGGTGTTTCGACCTTGTGTATCGATGCTTTATATAGACAGGAAAATACACCTCTAAAATGTCTTCCCGTATGAGAGATGGCAGTTTCTCACCCTGTCACATCTTGTTATTCTCATCATAAAGAGATACTGAGTTTAGTCTGTGATTGTTAAAGCTGCATTGCTGCCCTTTGCTCTGTCTGTCCTGTGAATGAAAGGAGACTAACATGTATTTGGTCCTCTGATCCTCTGAAGATCCTGAGTCCACTGCTTTGACATGAGTACAATTACTTATGATGTCTCCCTGAATTGTGAGTGAGGAAGCTTGTGTGTGTGTGTGTGTGTGTGTGTGTGTGTGTGTGTGTGTGTGTGTGTGTGTGTGTTTTGCCGTGGGCTTTGTCTTTTACAATTCTGAAGAATTAAATGAGAATATAGAATCAAGGGTTAAAGGGCCTGTGTGAATAAAATAGACAGCAAAAATCCACATTCATTCATTCATTCATTCATCTCAATTAATGGATTAATGATCACTTTTTAATTTAAATTTGTTAATAATTCAAATTATCTGTTTTTTTTGTTTTTGTTTTAAGTGAATTCAGCAAATCTCAGCTCCTGTATCTCCTTTTATTGTGATACTTCTGAAACAGTCAATTTTGCAGTAAATCATATGGAAAACCTTTTTGCTATTTTTGCTGTTATTTCAGTGCTTTCCTACTTTTTTTTTTTTTTTTTTTTTTTTTTTTTAGCTTGACAATAGCAGTAATGATACTTTCATCCCTCATGCATCTCCTTTTGTGTTCCAAAGTACACTGGTTTGGAAATGTCTATACTTTCATAGACCAGAAAGCAGCATGGGCATTCTGCATTTGTGTTTAAAGGAAAACCGTATCATAATGTGCATTTTTTGAACCATCATTAAATCAGCATATTGAGACTTGTGTTGTATTCAGTGTATTATATTATTGGTAAACTTGATCCTTAATAATTCGGAACAAGTCTCAGTGAGCACCAATGCATCTTGACATAATTTCATCACCATGTCTTCAGCTTGACTTTTAAACCCCTCTGCATGTGTCCTCAATGCATATTTAAAGATGAACTCTATTCAGTGAAGAGAAGCCAAATGATAATCTGTATCTGAAGTGTAACTGACACGTCATCTTAATGCTCTCAGCACCTCACTGACTTAATGACACCCCCATCTTTTGTGTCAACAGATATAATTTATTTATTATTATTTCATTATTTTAGTTGTATTATTTTTCTTCAATCTTATTATTATAAAACTTAATATTATCTATTTTTCATACTATACCTTTTTGTCTATAAAATAAAATTAATTATGTATAAATAATTATCAGTCAGAATTGTAATATTGGTTGCACTACATTCACACAATGTGACTTAATTATTGTAAAATCCCACAATTACTATATTTATTTATTTATTTTTACTCGGCGTTGAGACAGAAACAAGCTTCCATGTGTCTGGCTCAGAGCAATTAAATCAGTAATTAAATCAATCACCTATGCCACATTCAAACCTGCTCATGCAAATGAAACCATCTGGATATTCTCATATGTGGACAACATGTTTGGAATATTAAAATTGCTAGGAAATATTCATGTTACAATATGTCATTCTGTAGTTGTGTAAAATGATAGAGGTGAGCAAGGGGCAGTGAAAACCACGGTTGTTGCATTACATGAACAAAACCAATGAGTGAAACATATACTGTACACCTGCATCAACCTTCAAAACTTTGAGAACCTCATTCAGTTTCCACTCAAATTTCTAAATAAAACTGCATATTGCTCATCCCTACTGCACTCAAAGCTAAGAATAGACATGATCACAGTCAGAGTTCAGAGCCAACAACTCTCTCGACATTATCACATATGCTGTTGTTATGAAAGAGCAGTTCTAGTCTTTTATTCTTTTACTTTTGCTTTGACAGAGTACAGCTGGCTTTCTGATTTCCACATCATCAGCATTTTAAGTCCTTTCCCCCATTCATGACTTCTCATTCTATTAGAACATTTGTTTGGTGGGTTGATTGATATTTGGACCATTTCAATTTAACATCTGCTCTGTTCTTTAGACCTGAAGCGTTTATGATTCTTGCCAAGCTGGGGTGGATAGGGCGCAGGGCATTTTTGTCAGTGCTTTTATGCCAAACCTGTTTGAAAGCATTCACAAGCTGCAAATGATTCTTGCCTGAGAGAATGAGATGAGACGAGACAGAGACAGACTTGTTTCTGAGCCTGCCGGCTTATATGTGTGATGCCATGACCTGGCAGAGCAAGAAGGGTGAACAATAGACTGTCTTTGTAAAATTACCCATCGCTCCTTTTTGCTTTTAAAATGAGGCCAAGAGTGCGCAGGACTGCTGGATGTCCCTCAAGCTAATCCAACAACATTATTCATATTTATTCTTTTGCATCATTTTGTGGTTTTAATGCCAGTGTTGCTGAGATTTTTAAGTCAACAGCAGGTCGCAGTGTTTAAGTCCCATTAGAAAATAAATCATGGAGAGGAAATGGACACTTTATTTTGAAGGATTAGTTTTATTCTTGTTTTAAATCTGTATGACGTACATTATTCTGTAGAGACAAAAGAGGATTTTATGAAGAATGTTTCAGAATTTGTCCATTCATTTAAAGTGACCGAGGTTCAAAACAACACTAACTTTCACTGAACTGACAGAGAACCAAACTGTATGACATGGGTTTTACACTTGACGTTACCTACTTATCTGAGACGAAGACCACAGTCATTTCTAATTTAGATCAAATAAAAAAGCTAAAATACCAAATGCTTTAATCAAAAGTCAGCTATTTCAATATGAACTCCTCCATTTTCATTTCTCCAAAGGAACTGTAGGAGAAAACTCTGACAGTGTTGAAAGCAGAAACATAACCAAGAGCTCTTCTGACAGCTGAGCTCTAATAGAACAACCTCCAAGCAATGAAATCCTCCTCTGACTAACTGTTCTCACGGTCCTGTCATTAAACTGGGAGATATATTTCTTGAATGGTGAGGTTAGGATCACTGTTTGACCAGACAGTGAAGATATGCAACAATAAAACTTGATGCTGTTTAAGACAGGACTGGTATTTCACTACCATGTCCCAGACCTGTCACGAACGCCTGGAGAGATTTTACTGAGAGTATTTTTAAACTTTGGTGTGAGCTGTAGAGATCTTATTTACTTCAAAAAGAATCAAGTTAGTGCTTTATCAGCAGCACAGGCAGACTTAGTCTTAGTCTGCCATGCCATTAGGAAAGTGTACATGGCCCATTTATCAATATTTTCATAATAACAGCATTTCAGAGAGCTCTTCTAATGCACATCCGGTACCATATTATGTGGTATATTATATATATACATTGTGGTACATTTGTACATAAGAAACCAAGTATATACAGTATAGATTAATTTACAACATAAAACACTTTGTAAGGGTAAAGACAGAGTGACAATGGGAATAATATAACACTTTATCTAAGTGAGATCCCAAACACTGGTCACTCAACACAAATGTCTATTTTTGCACCATTTCAGTTGAATAGAAACAGCAGCAGTTGTTTTGTTTGGTTCCTGCTTTAGAGGATATTTGTCTTTTTCAAGGGAATTACTCTGGTGTCCTTGTTTTCCTCCATACGCACTGACTCGATGAAGAGCCTTTGAGTCTGTGTACTTTGCTTTAAATCATGAAAGCCACCCACATTCAGAGCACTTGATAGCATGAGCTCGTTCTACATCGGTGAACAAACCCACACGCTTACTTTACACGTGGGAGGCATTGTGAAGCAATTTGACTTTAATGCAAACAAACACCTTTTTGTGTAGCCAAGTTAAACACAGAAAATGGGGCAGAAAATTGGTTGGGGAGTCAACCCCAGCTCTTCAGATTTAATGCAGGTGCTGAACAATCCAAGGACAGAGAACCTGAAAAATCTTCAGAAGTACTTATTGCAAACTGACATATGAAAATACTTCAAGACACCAAATATTGTGATCAGAAGTTATATTTATCATTTATTTATTAATCAGCTAGTATGTATATTCTTCTGCCCCTCTGAAAACCCAAGATGATCTTCCAGGCATGAACTGGACTTAAAAAGTGCCTGGACAGTCCTGGAGGGTTGGTCGACTTGAAATGTACTTTATTTTCTTTATTTATTTTACTCAATTTTTTTAAAATAGAGAAACTCAATTTGAAAGAAGTAGTTCATATAGCAGGCAATATTTAATATTTAATGTGATACATTAGGGAATATATGAATGATGTGCTGTGGGTGTGATGAGCCACCACTGGTCCTAGGCTTATTTTAACGAGTAAATCCATTTCTACCATTTCTACCAGCTATCATGCCCAAAACACAACCTTAATCTGGGTTTATCTGGATTTCCAAGCCAGCCATTCAGTGCTGTATCCATTCAGTGATGTTTTAAATTTGGTGGTCACGACCTGAACAATGATATTTGATTTCAGATTCAGGACAGGAAGGCAGTTCTTTAAATATATCAAAGTGAATGATTGCCATTGGTCTCACCATTACATCATGGATTTATCTGTCTTTCTCTTTAATCATAATGGCTGGTCCTTCAGTCATACTTACAGTCTGATTTACTGATTTATAGATAGAACCAATTTCTTCTGAACTGAAACGTTTTTCTACAGAGGATGTAGTATATACAGTGTGCGTTATGTAATGAGGTCTCTTGTTATCAAAGCACAGCATCCCACTCAAATGTTTCACTCTTCTATAAAACATTCGCTTCGACAGGCAAGTGGTACCTTTCTTTTTAGTTTTCTTTCGTTTTTTTTTTTTTTTTTTTTTTTTTTTTTAAAGCAATCTGAATAAAACACTGAATAACACTGCAGTGCTTTCACTCTGGACACTACTGATGCAATAAATGGATCCGGGCCAACTCTTTCATGTGGACCGGCCGAGAGTCCAGTCATTAATAACATGCTTTGATATCATCACATACTTATAGTAATATTTCACATACTAGTGAAAGGCTAGACACCTATATCCTCTTATTAGTGGTACAGTCAAGACAATCTAGGACACTAGTCCGTCTCTAAAAATAATTTACTTCCACCTGCAAATGGAAAAGTTCAGTGCTCTTCATTTCAGCTTCTCGATCTCATTATTGAGAAAGCTTCATGGGGTGACACTGGCATGCTGGGATATGATATTGCTACCACTTTGAAATGAGTGAATATCCCACTGTCAGACACGGTTTTAGACAAAAAGAGTTTATAATAAATGCAAATGGCCCATGAAAGATTGTGCTGATGAAAGCAGCTAATAAGTGTTATTCTTAGATGATTAGTGACTGCAGTTTGAATGTGATTGGAATCGTTTTAAAAGAATGGAAATGTGATGGAATAATTTATTTGATGTCTTTTCTGTGAAAATGGATCAGAGTATTACTGCTGGCTTTGTCTTTTGTTTTCTTTTTGGAAATGTCTACAGTTTTTGTTAAGAGTTTAAAAGAATACAGAACAGTTTGTTTGGGGTCGTGGCTTCTGATTGGTCAACCAGCTTTCCATCTGTGCTGAAATACATCAGCAGCTAGGTCACTGCACTGCACCCATAAAGGCCAGCTATTAACCTCAGTTTACATGACAAGGACTATATCTCCTAGCTCCATAAGATAGTAAAATGTCTGTTGTGTTTTAATATGTGTGTCCTTTGTGTGTGTGTGTGTGTGTTTGTTTTGTGTAAGCTTCTATGTAGGCATGTGTATAACAAACCTTTTAGCCATGACTATATTCTAACCCAGGCTCAATGAAAAAAAAAAAAGTTTCTGCAGTATGACAAATTGATCTCATGTGAATTCATACATATTTGTCAAGGTGGCTAATTTTGACAAATTCATACTTTTATTTCTTTTTCTTTTTTTGCCAAATCTTACACATTTTATGATATGGCAAATTTGTAGAAAGGACCACACCTAACCCTGCCCCTGAACTTAGCCATCACAGAAATCGCACAAACTGTATGAGGGAGGTTGTACAGATTGGCCGTGCGATATAGAATTGAAAATAATGCACATTTTGCATTGGTTTGAAGTGAAATCAAAGAAGTGGCACTTAAAAGCTAGTTCTGTTTTATCCTAAAGGGATGAATGTGAATCTGGCAGTGTTTGATGTTGGTTGTTGTTTGTATTGTAGCAGTTTGAAAATAAAATGTCCAGTGATTGGTGCTTAAAGGTTAATTCTTTTGGAAATGATGTCTCACCTAAACGAAAATCTAACGTAAATTGATAATGATAACAGAGGCTAATATGAGAGAAAAACATTTGCTGAAGCAACAATTTCAGCTTGCTTCTAAAAGTCTTAAATTTATGTTTTATTGAGACTCATACCTGAACACTCAACATCACAAGTGCACTACTGTAGTTTACTGTCAGAAAAGCCATACATAAAGAGCTGGTTATGCGATGCAAATGTCAAATATATATATGAATCTATGTGTTTTGAAATCATGCACTATGATGAAAGTAATTTGAGGTCATAACAGTATTGTGCAAGAAACGGTGCAAAACATCTTTATTAATCAATCTACAAAAATACAGATATAGGCATATTTTTCCAATAAGCCTAAGTTGCTATATTCAAAGCACAGCCTCTTGTTGCTTAATGATTGCATTTACATTTGTCCCATTTGGTGTCAGTAAATGTGTTCAGCTGAATTCAATTTCTACTTTGTCAAAGAGATATAAAAAGGGTTAGAATAACATGGCAGCCCTTGTGTGAAGACTGACGAGTGTAAAGACAACCTTCTCGAATGTGTGACTCCACCGGCAAGAGACATAAGTATCGCCTTTGATTCGTCCTCTTTTCTACATCTTGCTTCACTTCTGTTTCAGTTTTTATGACCTCTTACTATGTGTTTCAGTGGTCAAAATTATTTTGCCAAGTAAGACATGTTCAACATCATCATCTTTTGTTGATGCTGGATCAACATTACTGTCCAAAAATATAGACTTAACCCAATACCTACCCCTAAACCTACCCATAATTTATTGCTAAAATCAGTGTGAAATGATAACTGATTAACAAGGGTGTAGAAGCACCTAACCTCGATCCCACCCTTTTAAAATCCATTTTGTAGTTGTTTATTGACCCCCAGGACCACAAGGTAACTTCTGGGATGAATTTAGATGTGCTGCTCTCAAACTTTCCTGAGGATGGTACTCCCCTAGTTATGTTTGGAGACTTCAACATCCACCTAGATAAACCTCTATCTGCAAACTTCCACACTCTGCTTGCCTCTTTTGATCTCAAGAGAGTGTTAACTAGATCAGGCAACCAACTGGACTTTATTTACACACAACACCGCTCCACAGATCATGTACTGGTTACTCCACTGCACACCTCTGATCACTTTCTCCTCAACTTTAATCTTAACATGCATCTCTTGATGCTAACAGTGCTACTGATACTTTCTGCTCCACTCTTAAATCTTGTTTAGACACTTTCTATGCCTTGTCTTCAGGCCAGCCCATTTCACCCCTTCTGCCCCTTGGCTGTCTGATGTTCTCTGCAAACATCAGTCTAAGCTCAGGGATTCTGAATGGCTGTGGCGATATGGACAAAAAAAACTAAACCAATATCACGATTGATTTGATCAATTTTGTGATTTAGATTTTAATCACGATTCTGACACACATAGACATATTTTACAGTCAAAAATGCATTCAGTGTGAATTTGAAACACATTTCCACATTTCCATGTTTTTGGTCCGGTCCTGATCCACACTTGTTATTAATTTTGGTTTTAAATCCAATTTCAAAAAGTGTACTTTTTCTTGTTTTAGATATCAAAGTAGACTTTAATAATATGCATTTATGGTGTAATTACTACATTTACTACATGTCAATCCATGTTCATATCTACCAAGAACAATGCGGTGTCACTTTAATTCAGCATGTGCAGAAACGATCGCAGCATGACTGCTGGAGACACACCGCTTCTGGAGCGCACTGCCGGACCGCAACCGTGTGCAGTATGAACACACTGATCCATTATCAGCTTGCACTGGCTACCAATAGCTGCTCACATAAAATTCAAGGCATTACTGTTTGCATACAAAACCACCACTGGCTTTGCACCTCTTTACCTAAATTCATACTTCAGACGTACAGTATGTGCCCTCTAGAAGCTTGTGTTCTGCAAGTGAAAGTCACTTTATTGTACCATCCTAAAGAGGCATTACTTTCACTCTTGAGTTTCTTCTCTTGTGGAACAATATAAATGCCCCCAGCCTTCCCTATTAATAATTTTATAAACCCATAAAAATAAAACCAGAGCTGTTTTCCATCATTCCCAGCAGCAGATCTCAACCTCCTTTGAACACTATAATTGTTTCATAGTTAATAGCCCTGGGCCAGACACCCAACTAAAGGCATCTGGATGGCACCCAAAAGCAGGGTTTTGGGACTGCCTTCCCAGATTCAAATCCAGCAAACACTTTTAAACAACTGCCTTTATGAATGATATTGGGGCTGTAATCACCACGTCTGCTGGCACCAGACTTGTACCTGGTAGATTGGTACCTCCTTTCTCACCCATGGGTTTAGGATACAAATTTAAATCACAGAGGTGCAACAGAAACCTGTATTGTTATTTTGTACTTTCAAATCATTGCTGCAGCATTGGCCCAAGGTTATCAAGACTGTGGAACAATGGTTCAACCGATAGAGTCTGGGCTGGGTTATTGGTTTGTTTAAACAATGTCAGATTGGGGAGTGCTTTGTATATTTGTTTGACAATCACGATAAGCGCTTTAATGAACCTCTTAACCTTTAAAGAAATAATTTATTCATCTGACATTGTATTCTCAAACATTTATGAATAATAAAATTAAAAATGTAAAGTGGTTTGTAATGAGCGCGAGTGTGAAACGTGTTGTATTGTCCATGGCAATTAGTCTGAGTGTGAAAAGTGTTGTATTTTCCGTGCCCTCTCATTCCTTTGCGATAACAGCTTCTCTAATTGGTGCATTACTTACAGTAACACTTTGAGTGTAACTGTAAATAACTCCCTTTTGATGACTATTAGCTCCGTTGCGGCTCCAGAGATGGATGACGGGTTTGTCTCATTAGTGAGGAGTCTGTGAATATTCCTTGTCATTCCGTTTACCCTTTCATCTAACAGAGAGTAATGTCCTTTCAAATATGCCTCCCAATGCATGTATTTGAGGTGATTATTTCCCTCCCTCTCCATCAAGGTGGTTAGACAACTTGCTTAATTGCCTGTTTTTAAAGTGATAAATAGCTGATGCATTAACAAGTGATCCATTAATCTCTGGGAAATGTGGCATCGGTATTAAATGGTACTTCATCTAAAGGGAATCCTGCTATCAGCATGTATTGAATGGTATCTTGTGATATAGGATAAGATTTATTCAATACTCTGCACTTTCTAAACAATCAATAAAGCATATGAGGCCAAGGACAGCACATCTGAAATCCTTGATTGATTCCACAGACATATTACATAAGCGATGAATGTTACCCAAGAGATGAATTTCTCTGATATAGCACCAATAAACCAGCTTATTGTTTAGTGATAGTTGTGTAAATGTTAAACACAGCCTGTTTGTTTTTTGTTTTTTTTTGACGATTCTCACCAGCCAGATAAATGTTAATATTGAGGCATATGCAGACTGTGACACAGCCTTAAATCTGCCAGTAGAACTTTCATATTTATGAATTATAGTCGGATTTAAGGATTTACACTTTCACAAAAACTTTGCCTGTGGTGTCTAAACAATTTGCACTCAAGGCACAGGAACATCCGTTATCTGAGGGAAAGAATGTGGATGCTTATAGGGTCATAGTTGTTTTTTTTAAATTAATATATAAAAATCTAATGCATAATTTAATATCTGACTATTTAAATAAAATAATAAGAATCTGAGATCACTCAAATAACGTCATCATATTTCTTCCTTTGTCAGTCACTAATGTGTGCCTTCACAGTTAAGGTTAAAGATTACAGAAGGCTGTGATTTTAGACATACAGTAGTAGGTGGAGAGGAAAGAAATTATGATTTTTGAAAGTACTGTCATGTCTGAGATGAATATAAACTGGAATGATTCATCTAAGATGATCTAAGCTAAAGTTGCACTACTGTCTGTTTCATCCAGAATAATCAATTTTTCTATGTACTTTTCTTTTTATTGTCGTTTGCACTAGTAAATTGATGTTCATCTGCTTATAGTGTACATACACTTACTACATAATCCATCTGTATAGTATGTTCATAATACACCTATCTGTATATCATGCTGATAGCATTTAAAAATGTGTAAATTATGTTCATAGTCTTATCTGTATATTTATTGTACATTTGTAACATAGGACACAGTATATCTGTTTATCCTGTACTTGCTGCTTATTGCACTTCTGGTTAGATGCTAACTGCATTTTGTTGCCTTGTACCTACATGTGCAATGACAATAAAGTTGAATCTAATCTTATCTAATCTAAAAAATGAAAGAGGAGTTTAATGATTTTTAGAAAGTTTCACTGTTGTGCTGTGTGAACCTGTATTATTGAGACCTTTATTACAAAATGAATGACAATTACTCAGTGAATTTGTCTTGTTTCCTTTATGTCTTTTTTTTATTAATGGAGTTGGGTGGTTACTGATTTAGGTTTACTAGTATAATGCTTTACAATTTGCATTATAAAATAGCAGCACATCAGTGAATTGGTAATGCAGGCAGTTATTTACAAGCATTTCTATTTGTCTTTGACATTGCAAAATTAAGCTCAGGGTAAAAATAGCATAATACATGAATCCATGAACATCCTTCTTGCAACAAAATGCAGACATTAAAATCATGCGGCATAAACATCAAACTAGACTGACTGATCACACTCTATCTGACCTGCTGTAATTTAACAGCTAAACTTCAGCTGGCTCATGACCACATGCCCTACCTTTGTTACAGTTTGTTCTTCCTGACAGCACATGGTGTGCTACGAAGCAAACCCTAATGAGGGGAAATATACAGAATAAAAGAGTCGAGGGCAAATGGCTTTATTAAAACTGCAACAGAAATCAGATGCTTTGAAATTCAGCTGACATTAGAAATGTCTACTGTCTCTGTGCCACGGTCCAGTTCACCACAGGCTTTTAAAACCACTCACTGTGGGTACAGAGCTCCAGGGAAACACATATATAGCTTTAAAAAAAGCAATTAGCAGAATCATGTGAATAAAAACATCCTTTTAGTGCTAATACATAAATTATTTCACAACAAATGCTGCAAGCTTCTTAGCCGGTAGGTTGCTCTCCGCTACAGCAGGAAAATATTTTCCCTTGACATGACCTTATGACGAGAGTTCATGAGATGAGAGACGGCAAATAAATGCACTGATTCTTTCTGGTTCAATGGTTCTACTGTTATCTGATACAATGTCAGTACAAAAGACTGCAGTTCTGATCCAGAACCTGATGTCTATTGCCTGCAGTATATCGTGGTTGTAGCCCTCTTCTTTTCTTAAATCAACAAAAGAATACTAATCCTGACTGACTGACTGACTGACTGACTGAATGAATGAGTGTCATCATTTGGCACAAAGCACATTTATGAGAGTGAAATGCATTGAGGGTGACACAAAAAGGTTTGTTCAATGTCCAGTGCTCACATGATGGTAAAGGTTTGTCGAACGTGTGGGAATAACAGTGGTCCTCCCTTCGGTGTGTGTCCATCCAAGGTGAAACTTATCCGTCATCATCATAATGACTTGCATCTAGACTGGAGATCTGTTTTACTAACAGAATACTGGTATGACAACATTTAGTTAAAAACTACCTCAAAGAAATAGTGCTGTTTCTGTATAAATGACTGGTTTGTTATCTGTGTGCAGATAACACAGTGTCAGCATTCACTAGAAGTGTTTGGATATACAACCCACTTGATGAGAAACAAGTCTTTCTTAGTGCTTGCAGTCCTTCTCTATTGTTCAGTGTGGAGGTACTTGGTTAGCTTATCGATTATACGATACCCTCCGCTGCGTTTACTCCTCCACACCACTAGGGCAGTCATGAGTAGCGTCACCAGAATGGGCACCACAATAAAAGGCCCCAAGATCCGATTGGGTGGATCGTGAAGCAGCCGTCCAGACATTGAGCAGTCATGGAAGTAGTGCCTGTGCACCCGGATGAAGAATTCGTCCACCATTCGGTTGGGCCAGAAACAGTTCATCTTCAGAGCCACCAGGAACGTGCAGTTGGTCAGTTCTCCATAGGACCTTTAGGAGAGCAAACAGGAGAGTAATGTCAGTGGTTTGCATAAAATGGGTCTGTACATTTTTAAAACTGAACTCCTATTTTCAAAGGAGTCATGAGAAAGTGGTTTAAACGTGAAGTGTGTGAAATACTTTCTCCTGGCCTGTGGGAGCAAAGTGCAGGGAAGCTGCTTGCAGGTTTTTTATTTTCTCAAAGAGTGCAAACAGTGTGGCACTTTCAAAACATTGCTCTTTTAAAATAGTTCAACATGCCACATTTTAACTTACTGCAATGGCTACTGGCGGGAGGGGGTGCAAACTGAGTTTCTGCAACTGTGAAACAATTAAATGATTCACTGTTTCTGAATCACAGGTCAAAACAATGGAAATGCATCAAAAACTCCTTTACAAACCAACTGCCAATGCTCTCTTGAAAGTGCAATCTATTAAATGCTATCTACCATGAAATATTAATGTACTAATATTATGCAAGACCATTACTTAAACATTTAGTATTTATATAATATGTTCTTTTGCTAATTAACAGGTTTTATTGTGTGTGTTTGGCTAATCTGGCCAACAATAGACTGCTATGCCACCTTTTGTTATAAAGTTATATTATATTATAAATGTAAAGTTAAATATAAAGTTATGTCATATTATAAAACTGATCCAAGATCAGGTATAAAAAAATAAATAAAAATTGTAAAGACTAGTTGATGGGTTCAATTGCTCCCTAGTGGCAACCTTTGAACTTTTGAAACGTTTCAACAGATATGAAGTGACAAAGTTTGGCAACACTGGTTCAAATTAAAATACTGCAAAGGTTTCAAAGCTTCACAAAGCAATGTTTTGAAACATTCATCAACTAATGGCAGGTACTGGAAATATCTTATATTTTCTTCTTATATTTTCAGTTTGCCATTACTACTAAATAGGCATGTTTTATTGTGGAGCTCAAATCTGCTAACTATTTGCTAAGGTTCACATGAATCTCTCGTGCTGTTCCCAATCATCCCTAAAATGCATGTCTGCATATTTGTGTAAGAGCATGCTTGATAACTGCTTTTATTAAGCTGAAATAATTCTCTCAGTGACCCTTAAGGAATGAGATCATCCCAATGATGATGATGTTGATGCAGATTTTCTGAGACTGTTGTTCATATGAGCTCTTAATAGGCCCCTGTGTGAGTGTTCGACCCCGATCCCCTCCCATGGGCCATCTATTTATAAGCCCAGTCAGCCTAGCGTGAGATGCCTGGCATAACCAGCGCAGACTTTTAATCAAGAGTTTTCTTCCGGGCCTGTTTTGGGGCTGGAGCAGACCGCACGCCCCCTCCACGCACATTTCACCCCGAGGGAAAAAGATGGCTCTCAGGATGGCAGCTCAAACACTCAGGCAGACCAAAAAAGCACGTCTCATCTTCCAAAGAGCCATGTGTG
>NW_020528721.1:0-15000 GCF_003368295.1 Carassius auratus
ATTAATAAATGACAATATATATTATATTTGTCAGACTTGAGGAATTAATTAACATAATGGTCTCTGTTCAAAGCATTTCATGAATACTAAGATTTATTATGCATGAACCCTCACTCTTTTGAGAACACTAGATCAGTGTTTCTCAAGGGGCGGGGTCCACTACAGACTCTCTGTTAATTTCCAAAGGGGCTGTAGGATGATTTAAAAGTATTAAAATTGATACATTATTATCAATATATTAATCAAATTCAAATTAATCTCTAATAATATGAAATTAACATGATAAAAACACAACATCTTTCTTATTTCCATTTAATATCCATTGATTTATTGAAGAACACACAGTTAGCCTACCTAACTTCTAGGGTCACAGTCATGATTCATGATTAATTCATTAAATGTATCAATGTTTTTGAATATTGTGTTGGACAACAGAGGGATTTCAAGAGGAAAATGTTGAAAACCACTGCACTTAATGGTTCAATTAAAACTGAATCAACTAATAAATCACCCTTCATTGCCAACCTTTAGACTTACTGAGGAGAGTTCTACTGTTTCTTTTCAGTATTCAGATGTCTTTTGGTTGTTGTAGAGATCCTTGGGCCTTGGATTTAAATTGGAGGGACCTGAGAAATAGAGACCAGAAAATTATTACCATCTACCACTGTGAAGGTTTTAGCAACATGATTGTGTACCATTGCAATTCCTGAATCTAGCAGACAGGTTGCAGAATTGAAATTTGATTTAGACTGTAAGGACATATTCAAAGAAACTTATATGCCTTTTTAGCAAGAAAATAAAAGTTAGTAAAATCTAATAACTACACTGAAACTACAAATAAAAAAATATATTTTTTTAAGATATAGAAAGTCTATTTCAAGATGCACCAAATATGAATTGTTTTGACCAAAAATACAGTAAAAGCAGTAATATTGTGAAATATTATTATAAATTAGAATATATATTTTCTATTTGAATTTATCTTAAAATGTAATTTATTCCTGTGATGGCAAAGCTTGAATGTTCGTTGTTCATTACTGCCAGTTCTTCTTTGTCAGGGCATATTCCTTCAGGAAAGTATCTAATATGGCCTGATCTGCCTGCTCAAGAAATATTTCTTATTAGGCACAGCCTGCTTAATATATTTTTGAGAAACCATGATACATTTTTTTCTTATTCTGTGATGAACAGAAAGCTCAGAAGGACAGCATTTATTTTGACACGCTGTTGTGATTTGCGTTCCTGCATTAAATGTGAGGGGAGAGTTATGTGACCCTCCACTCCTGCCTCATAGTGCTCAGGATCTGCGCATTGATAAATCGTTTTGATTTCACCATTCACTTTCACATGCCCATTCAGAGATGACCTACATTCAGTTTGGCGCGAGTGTGTGTGGTATTAGAGTAATGAATGCAGGTGGAGAGAAAACGAGAAACCGTGAAGAATGCTCTAAAATGTCTCCCTTTTGCCCTCTGTTGAAATATTCTCTCTCTTTCTCTTTTGCATGCCTGTTTGCTTCCATCCCAAGCTGTTTATTATTTTTATTTATCATCTCCAGAAAAGACAATTATCTTTGCCCCAGTGACTGGGCGGCCATGTTAGATGACTTTAACTTGAGTCTGGCTGGGTTCCCGCTGGCGGAAGAAGAGCAGGCCCTTACATTACGCCTGCATCGCCACCGATACATTTGGCATTGCCGCATTGATTTTCAGGGCATTAAATCCTGGCCCGCCAGTGTACAGTCAGCTTGGATACTGAGGAAAAGGATTACTATCTCATCATCTCACCGTGTTACGTAGCCAAACCTCAGCCACTTGACTTCTTTCCTTCCAGGTCATCTTTTGATCTCTGATTCCGTGTTAATGAGTTCGTTAAGTAATTGTGAGTAGAGAAAACCTGACCTTTTTAGATTTGCTTTAAGTACTTAAATATGCCATTCCAAAGGAAGTCTTCATATCTCACCAATGCAGGAAGTGAAGATTTTGTAAAGATCAAAGATCAGCTGATGATAATTTTCTGTAATAAGTCCATGGTCTGGTACTTCAGCAGCCATTTGTATTGTGTGTGAGTGATTTAAACATGCTTTTAGAGAGTATCCTGCAGACAGATGCTCATTAGACTCGCAGAGCCAGGCTTTGACTATCAGCATAATGTCTGGTGCCACTTTTGCAGATTTAGTCTGGCCAAGAAGTGCCCACTTAAGAATCTGACTTGCATGTAAATTATCAATCACAGATTGTTTTTATTTATTTATACGTAACTTATGAGCAGGTAAATTTGAAATTGATGATGAATGGTAATGTAAATAGGACGGTAGTGTCTGCAAGTGATTGATTTATGGACAACCTTTATTTATTTAAAAAAATAAAAATTAATTAACCTTAAAGTACACTAGGCAAGTCACTTAAGAAAAAAGTTATAATTTTTCAAACAACAGTCAGACATTGTGTGGCAAAAATAGTGGAAATTACGTTTTCCATCTTAAATGTTTATTTTTTCCATTTATAAATGTAAATATCTCTATACATTTTTCTTTTTTCTTCCACACAGACATATAGACAGATAGATAGATTATATATATATATATATATATATATATATATATATATATATATATATATATATATTATATATTACACACACACATACACACACACACATTCCATCTATAACTGTGTATTTGTACATTTTAAAAATATATTTTAATTACTTTTTAAATACAACGCTTAAAAAACAGTATTTGAAAACAAGTAAAAATTTATATTAAAAAGCTTAAAATATTTCAAATAGATTTTGACAATTTTTGTTCAAGACCCCCGTTTCTTTTTGTTGTGCTCCATTTAGGTGCTTTTGAACATGCAATATTTTAAATGCATCACATCAGAGAGAGATGTACCAGAAAACTGGGCCTAAATTGTACTGAGATTCTGATTGATTACTTGGCTTGTCAATCATTCAACCACCTACAGGTCAATTTTGAAAAACATAGTATTCGGACCCCAGCCAATCAGCATCAAACTCTCAGTTTTACATCACCCATAGTGTTATTGTGTGCACAGTGCATCAGACGTCTGTGGGCGAGTTGTGCTGTCTGAGACTGACTCTGGATGCTCATTAGTGACTTTAAGGGAGTTTGTAATGCTTTGTTTCAGTTCCCTGGGCTTCATTTTTCTTTTAGTTCTGTGTCTGTCTTAGATACGTTGTTTAATCTCTCAGAGCTGAGCAGAGTTATAGATGGCATATTCTGTAATTGTATGTCTATTAGTGGAGCTAAAGCAGAAGCACTCCAAAGACGTAAATCCTGAAACAAAATCTGTTGTGTAACCTAAACTAAGACAGTGATCTATGTTTATTATGCACAAATTACAGTCTTTATGATGTTGGAAGCGGGAGCCCATTTAGAGAAAAATGCAACTCTAGCATAAAAAATAATTACTCTGGACCTTTTATAATAATTTTGTTATCATTTATGTATTTAGCAGATAGTCCAAAAGATAGAAAAATATCATTTTAACAGAGTTTGTCTGTTTTGAAATGTTTGCTACCACTTTTTTATTGCTTATTTTATAGCTTATTGTTACCGCGCATTCTTCAGGTTAAGACTTTGTTGTAAACTATTACTTTTCAAAGTACTCTGACTTCATAGTTTTTGCCTGGCAAATGATAAAATCAGCAAAAAGTCTGTAGCACTACATAATTATTAGTGAATAATGATTTACATTTTGCCTGTTCCTTGCATAATATGCTTTCAGTAGACTTTGAATATAGTGCATTAATAGGGTCTACTTTTTTTGGTGCCTTTTACTGTTTTTTTTAAATAATTAAGGTCATATGGAAAAGAGCAGTGTAAGCGTTCTTTCTCCTTTTTCTGTTCCACTGAAGAATTAACAGGTTTGGAATGACATGAGGTGCGTAAACAACAAAAGTACTGTGATTTTGGGGTGGACTATCCCTTCTTCTTCTTAGAGGTAACCTGCACTGCAAGTGAAACAAGGACTTTTGGTGTATAGATCTTTTCAGCATTAAAGCACTAATGAAGTCCGTCTTTCATGAGACAAATAGATGAAGAGCCATTCATATGCTTTACGTGTTTACTGATGTATGCGAAGGGCCTGAGTTTGCCTTTAAATAAGAACTTTATATTCAGTGTGTGGCAGAGTCTGAGAGAGAGAGAGAGAGAGAGAGAGATACAGAGAGTGAATATCTGCAGGGCTTCAGTCACACTGAGAGGAGTGCTGAAGAGTCTGGTCCATCTTTATCAGTCTCAATCAATCAATGTTGCCAAATGCATTGGACACTGGCCAAACTGAAACGCAATATGTCATAAGTATAAGTATATATTGTGATATTGTAAATCAATCGATCACCAAACACCATTTATCAAAAGACCTGCATTCTGCTCAACTAATTATCAATGAATAATTGAACAAATATGACGAGAGAAAGAGAGGAGGGATCTTAATCTTAACCTCTTTTGACTCTCTCTCCCTGTCTGTTGTTGGACAGCAGATAAAGCTGTTGAATAATTCAGGGCGTATTGAGTGCCTCCTTTTGGCTGTTAGCTGCTCTTTGGCATGCGGAGAGAACAAGTGCTTGGCACTCTGGAGGGAGAGAGATACAATCCTGCTGTAATATTATAAGTGTATTGTTTTACTGGGGAAAATGTGACCTAAATGTTGAAAACGAGGAGCAAACAAGGTGGTTTGAGGGTGAAAATAAATTGATGTGCTGTATCAGAGAGATCTAGAAAGCAAAAGTTTTGCAATCAACCAGCTTGATATAACAGTTTGTCAATAAATCCAGTTTGCAATGTGCTGTTTTAAACTGTAATATTATTTCTACAATATTATTGTTTTTACTGTATTTTTAACACATAAAAACAGGCTTGGTATATGCATAGAAGACTTGTTTAAAAAACGAACAGACATTTGTATTTGCTGATTTTATGTATTCAGCCCTTGTATGTATTTTAGATGCCACATTAAATTTTTTTGAGAGGAATAAGCACAAGGCTGTAATAGAGATCTCCACAGTCCGTTCAATGGGTTGTACAGGCTTAACAGTCTCAAGTCATGACTAAATTTCACAAAATATTTTTCTGGAGCTTCGTGGTATACCAGAAATTGTTTTGTAAAGATGTGTGTTCACTATTGTATCAGCACAAATATCAAAAGCAATGAAGAAAGACAAAAATACAACACACTGAACAAACTGTATATCTCTGTCCTTCACAGACTCATTTTCATTCATGAAAAAAATTATATGCCTTCTACCCTGACTTGAATGCAGAGGATTTTCTGTTTGTCTGTAACACTGAAATAAACTCTGATCCACTATTCCAGTGCAAACATAGTCCACTTCCATGATGATGCTGGTGGTGATTTAAATGTTCAGATTGCTATCTTTCCCAAATGCATCTTGGGCACTTGGCCTTTTCACGAATCACGATCAATAAAAATGACATTAGCAAGTCTAAGCACACCCTTTTATAGCAGCATTAACAGAGCGCTATTAACTTCAGGTACACCTCATCAGACTCTAGTTACCACACCTCTCTTCTTAATCAATGACTGCAGGATCATGGGTGGAAACAGGAGGCCTAGATGATAAAATGAAGGTGAAATTACTAAATCTCAGCGGAATAACCTCTAAATCTTACTGAAATTGTCCACCGTTTTACAGCAATATTTCCAATTTGATTTGGCGATTCATTCGATACAAAAAGTGCCATTATAGTCCCTCATTTTGTGCCAGTCAAAATCAATTTTAACTGCACATTACGGCTTAAAATTAGTCTTGTAGTATCCAATGATACATCAAATACGTGATATTTAAAGCTGATGGGGAGACACACTCTGAAAGGTGTGCATTAAACAGAACACACACCTGGAGTGACAAGCTGGCCGACAGCAACACTGCTGTGTATCAAATCAAACACATGCTAATATTCTCACGTCCGTCAGACTGACACATGATTTGGGTGGTTTTATCGTTCCACAATGTTTGAGTCTGTTACGTGAACAAGCAAACAGTGTTCGCTTCGATATCGGAGTGATGCTTGGGGTGACCCAGAAATGACGAAATGTCAGTATGCGATTTTGGAAGGAAATAAAGAAACGCTATGAGGAAGACTTGGCACACTGACACAGCAGTGATAAAATGTCAGAGTCGAGAGTGCGAGAGAGAGAAGAAATCTCTGGACAGGTTCTGCAGCATGTTATGATGGGGGTGAAGAATAGTAGAGGCAATATTTTTCAGGGCCAGGTGACAAAAACGACAGCTCTGACCTTTAAATGATGTTAATATGAAGACTTTGACAGAAGGCAGCACTGAACATACTAATGTAGGGAATACCTATCACACAGATGGGGAACTTATTTAAATAAATGTCTTTAAATATTAGCCATTAGCTTGTTTCAGTTACACTTGGGCTTCATCTGATATTGCGGTTTGTACGGTTGCATATGACTCCTGCAGACATGGGAAATAAAGTCATAACTGATTAATAAAAAGCAGACAGATTTCAAGGTCAGTGTGTGTTATTATTGTAGTACTTTAACGGGTAACCCCCAAGGCTCTGTACTTGGGCCAGGTTTATTAAGTGCTTTTTGCTGAGCAGTAGGTCTGCACTTTGACAGAACGTTTTATTTTGTGTCCTTATGGGCACAGATATTTATAGTATTTTTATTTATAGTATGTTTGCTTATTATTATTATTATTATTATTATTATTATTATATTTGCTACAGACTGGATGATTCCTAATCATGTTGCTTGTTAAAAAGTGTGCTAGTACCAAGCAATCTGACACTAAAACAGGTGAAAACTCCCATGAGGGGATCATGGGAAATGTACAGTACTTTACACTGGAGAGATGGCTGATGGAAAGCCATCAGCTTTGCATCACAGAAATAAATAATATTTAAAAAGATATTCAAATAGAAACCATTATTTTTTATTGCAATGACATTTTGCAAGATTACTATATTTTCTATATTTTTTTAATCAAATAAATGCAGCCTTGATGAGCATGAGACTGCTTTAAAAAAACATTACAAGTCCGTTTGAACGGCAGTGTGTGTGTATGTATGTATGTATGTGTATATATATATATATATATATATATATATATATATATATATATATATATATATATATATATATATGTATATATATATGTGTATATATGTATATATATATATATGTGTATATATATATATATATATATATATATGTGTATATATATATATATATATATATATATATATATATATATATATATATATATAATATACATATATATATATATATATATATATATATATATATATATATATATATATATATCTATCTAATATGCATTTTTGTCCAGGAAAACTGTACAGAAAGTAAAGTAAGAGGAATATTTTACATTAAAATAGATATAGATATATGATAGATATATGATAAATAGATATATGACATTTGAGACAAACAAAAATATGACTTTTCTAAAATACCTTATATTAATAATAGTAAAATTAACCACCATCATTTCAGTTTTTATGTTACTGAAAATTGGTGTAGAATTATTTTTTATTTGTGGTTTATATATATATATATATATATATATATATATATATATATATATATATATATATATATGCATAGATACACTTGTACTGTATCTTACTACATTTTACAGTTGGACAAAAGGTTGATCACAAAATAACCTAAAAATAATCACTTAAAAAAATACTTTTTATGCTGTGATAAATGTGTTCAGATTAGATGTTCTAATGGATAAAAATAGTAACTGCAAAATTATCATGCATGATAAATCTATGCTAATTTGCATTGTTACTAATGATAACCAATGCAGACGTGCTAGCAAAAGCGAGTGCAATCTAAACAGAAAAGATCAGACAACATGTAACAAAAACCAGTAAGAAATGACCACTGAGAAATAACCCAGAAAGCTGGAAAACTGCCCTGTTTACTGTTTACAACACCTTATCGTCATAGCAGCTAGTTTTGCACTGCACCACTCTGGTTTTCCTCAGAGAATGTCAAAATCTAGTCATGTATGTGCATTGCAGTGTTGATTTTGTTACATTGGGGGATACTTGGTCTGTGTGTGTGTGTGTGTGTGTGTGTGTGTGTGAGAGAGAGAGAGAGAGAGAGAGACATTGAGGAGTTTTCTATGTTGTTATCACAGTTTAGTCTAGCTTGACTCATGTTTCTCAGTTAGGGGTGTGTGTCCAAGGGAAAAGACCAATCTGTCTAGATCTGTCCTTTGAGGCTTACACATACACACATTCTCTCCGTCACTCCCACCTTCACTAACACGAGAGGGTGTGGTGTTCGGTATAAAAACTGAACTTCCTGTCGGCAATCCCCGCATGGCATCGTAACAGATGGGTTTACATCACCAAACCCAATCTTACTCTCAGAGAACATCAGGAAATGCTTCCCTCCAACACGACAGCAGAAAGCGCTTATTTTTTTAAGGCAAAGTTTGATAAGCCCAGAACTCTTTCTTTCTCTCTCTCTGACACTCACTGCTTCTCTGAGGAATAGAAGGGACAGACTTTATCACCAACAGATTAAATATACTCTAGAGAAGGGAGACATCCAGCCTGGAACCTCGAGTATTGGTGAGTTCAATGTACAAGGTCTGTTTTGCTTAAAGTTAGGGTTGGCCGATGTCCTCAGAGACTCTGGTAAGTGTTATCACACAGGTCTTTTCAGCAGTGCTGAGATGAGCACCAAACCATAAAGTGATGCTACATGACTGGATTCTGTTCGTGTTCATAATGCTGAACCAATATTAATGACCCAAGTGAATGTGCTTTCTTTAGGCTTGAGTACATTACTCAATGTTTTTTTTTTTTTTTTTCTCGAGTGGCCACCAACAGATAGTAATTTTGTTCATTCATTATGCATCATTCTGTTATTTAAATATAATTGAGTAGGCTGTTTACTGTCATTTTGGAGTATTTTGTTGCTGAACATTTAAAAATCCTCTCAAAAACAACTTTAGATTCCTAACTGCTGTAAAAGACCCGTTAAACCAGTTTGGACCGGCTTAAATTCCAAAGTGGTTTTAACTGGTTTTAAATGGGCAATGATGGCAAAATTTGGTTAAGTAAAGTTTTTTTTTTTTAAATGTTTTTGAAAGAAGGTTGTGTTTTGATCAAACTGTATTATCTTGGAGGGTTAGAGCACTTCAAAGTTTAGATTCAACCCTAATTAAACACAGCTGATCCTACTAATCAAATCCTTCAGGCTTATTTGAAAACCTATATGCTATGTGTGTTGGAGCAGGGTTGAGTATGACACCCCTGATTTAAAATAACTTTTTTCTATTTGAATGTATTTTGTATTCTGTAATTTGTTCCTGTGCTGCAAAGCTGAATTTTCAGCATCATTGCTCAAGTTTTCAGTGTCCTACATGATCCTTCAGAAATAATTATAATATGCTGATTTTCTGCTCAAGATAAATGTCTTATTATCAGTGTTGAAAACAGTCTCCATAATATAAAGCAACACAACTGTGACACATTTCTTTTAGGATTCTTAGATCAATAGAAACTTCAGAAGAACAGCAATTATTTTTTAAGTAATTTAGATTTTTAATTATAGTGTACTGGCACCTTATTAATTTGGCAGACTTTTTTAACCACGGTAACTTGCATTTTACATTTGTCAAGTAGATGTTTTTTTTTTCTTTGGTAATCATGGTGTAGTGTTGGTTAAATAAGCTGTTTATTGTTGCAAGTAGCCCAGCTTGACTTATGGGGCAACAGACCAACCTTCATCAGATCAAGTTGTGTTTGATGCATTTAACCCTCTGGGGTCTGAGGGGGTTTTGGGGGTCTGGAGAAGTTTTGACATGCCCTGACATTTGTGCTTTTTCCAGTATCTTAAAAACATATTAATTTCTAAAGTACTTAATTTACACTGTATTCAGCATAAACTACAATAATATGTTAGCAGCATAAATGTTTGTGTTTATGAAAAAAAAAACAATCATGCATGATTAGTGAAAGAGTTAAATTGCATGATCAAAAATGGCATTAGTTCTCAATCACAGTTTGTAGCTCTTGACAATCTGTCAACAGGCCTCATGAATGCATAAAGTCATTTAACACAGGAACCACTTTGGCAAGTTACTTGAGTTTATTGAACACAATTTACCTTGTAGTAAGGTTCCTTATAGGGGTTCTTGCTCCCAGAATAATTGCACCTACAAGAGCTTTAACATTAACCCCCGGAACCATCAGCTTAGAAATACAGTACATGACAATTAAGACTGTTAGTAATGTCTTTAAAGGAAACAGTAATAATCATGTAGATGTGGCAGTGGGACGTCTATGCTGTAGCCTGGTTATGAAGATGAGTGTCTCTCAGCAGTGAGGTCTATGCCAGCTAAGATTTGAAAGCCTTAGTGATCTGAAACAAAGAAGGAGACGACAACCAGAAGGTGCACAGTAATATTCTCATGCTTATAATGGAGAGGGAGGGAGGGTTGCGAGCTGTTGAGCATACTTACAGAGCAGTGGTGCCATGTATTTATGTCCCGTGTCTAATAGGAAAATGGTAGTGATTGGAGCGATTTGACAGCTGACCACATCAACTGGTCACAGCCTATGTTTCTGTGGCCTGACTGAACTAACGGTGTGCTCGATTAGTAAAACAGCAGAAACTTGCCTGGACTGTGTAGTAGTTTTTGCTGATGATTAGTATGATTTCTTAAAAGCCTCTGAAACCAAACTAATTAAGCAATGAATCTTGGGGATTTAAGATTTTTATAACCTGAGTAAAACATATTTAATAGAGTCAAACAGTATTTCATGAATTTAACTGTACCTGAAATTCAGCATTTATGAATTCTGTTGTTCTTTTTACGCCAGTAGTATTTCACGCAGCTATGCTTCAGGCTCTTACTGATATTATTTGTTATGGGAGAGTGACCTGATTTTTCCCACAGTGCTATGAGTGCTGCATTTCCTCAAATTGTGGCATAGATCCATTAGTCTCATCTCTGGCTGTAATTGGTCGGTGCTGGCACTGAGAGCAGGGTTATGCAACAAAGCCCAACAGCACACTCTGTTAATGTTTAAAGAGTCATTTGGGTGGCAAGAGCAATTTAATCTAACTTCAGTTGCAGCTTAGCTTGGATCATTTTCTGGATCTGATTCTGGTATGCAGCGGTGCTGGGATTAATGTGTGTGTGTGTGTGTCTATAAGAGACTCCATCTTTTTATCCAGGTGTATATGTGTAAGTGTGATTGGGCTCGAATCACTCAGGATCTAGTGCGCTAATTTAGTGTACTTCTCTTTGGTTCCAAATAAATATAATTACAGTGATTGCAAAGCCAAACTATGGCTGCATGATTAATTAAAATAAAACTGAAATGGTGATATGATTTACTGCGATTATGCAGTCTCAAAGGCTGTGATTTTAATGAAATAAATATATGCTCTGCCTGTATCTTTTACATACAAGCAGCTCATGATCTGGTGTTTTCAAATCAAAAACAAAATGGTAGTATTGCAGTCTTACAGTTGTATTGTTAAATAAATTTAACAATTTTTTTTTTTGTTATTCAATTGAATATAAAAATGGTAATATTTAACATTTTTATAAAATTCAGTAATTTAACATTTGAAAATTGAGAAATTAAGATAATATTAAGTATAGCAATTTTATTTGTACTGTATATTAAATGTAATATTATTGTTTTCTTCACCACCCCTTTCATGTTATGGACATAATAATAATAATAATAATAATAATAATAATAATAATAATAATAATAAACAAAATTTAAAATAATAATAATTGTAGATACTTTTTTTTAAAGAAATGTTAGTTATTTTTGTTAGGTTTAACTAAGATCAACTGGCAAAGTAATTACCAAACCTGTCTGTGACAAGCTAAAACCTATATATTTATTTTACTAAAATTCTAGTGATGTCACAATAGTTTTTTTGTCTGCAAATCATGCAGCACAAAGTCAAACAAAAATAGCTAATTTTAAGGATATATTAATATTTATATTATTATTAACACTTTTCATGTACCCTTATAAAATTATCTTGCTGACCAGATATACCCATTTAAATGAGAGCCAGGTACCTCTGTTCTGGATTTGAATCATCTTGTATGCTAAAATAAAGCAATAAGCCCTGTGAAGCCATGGTTTACAGTGAATTTATAACTTGGAAGCATCGCATCATGCAACAGCGCCCCTTAGCTGTTATAAATGCACTGTAAACCACGGCTTCACAGGGTTTATTGCTTTTAGAAAACGGTTATTCCTTATACGGTTTCTCAAAATAAAACAGAGCAAATAGTTCATCAGAAATGGTTGTGGTACCAACAAAGTGGTTGCCGAGCAACACATAAATGTAAACAAAGGTGGATGTCTGTAGAGTAATTTACAACAGCGTCAAACTTGGCTCAACCAATCAGAATCAAGGACCGGAACTCTCCGTTTAATGTTTATTTGCAGACCCCCTTCACTCTGTCTGAAGCAAACGGACAAGCCTGACAACGTCTGAACGCCGGATAGTTTGACTCCTTTGACCCCCTCACTTCCTTCCTGGGGGACAAATTGGAAAGAACTACACAATCCC
This sequence comes from Carassius auratus, assembly GCF_003368295.1. NCBI lineage: Eukaryota > Metazoa > Chordata > Actinopteri > Cypriniformes > Cyprinidae > Carassius > Carassius auratus. Next base: position 12,624 of record NW_020528721.1, read on the forward strand.
GAACCGTGTCAGGCCTCCAGATGTTACCTCATGTCCAACATCAGCTATCACCCAAATTAAGCCCAACATCTGCCTGTACAGACAGCTTGATTAACTTTCTGAATGGGATTCAGTTCTCATCATCCATTTAGCCTGCCGGACATTTGCCACTGCTATCATGTTTGTTAAACATTCAGAGTCAAAGAACAGTTAGAAGTCTCTGGATCCCTGCAGAGGGTATCGTGAATGTCTGCTGACTAGAATTAAGAAGAAAATGTTCTCATTAATCAGCCGGCCGTAATATGCAGAGGGTAATCTGCCCTCAAACCACCAACACTATCAATCACCACAAGCTTTCCTGGCCCTCAGAGACTTTACAACAGCTCTTTTCTCTCAATACTGTAGATGGTTATGCCATATTTGTACTTTAATTTATTAACAGTGTTGTGGTGCTTTCATGGTGCTCCTGGGTCAATTACATATTTCATTCAATATTTTGAATTATTATTTTTTTCTTTCTTAGTTTTGTGATTTTGTGGGTTTTCTTTATGTGCTTTTGTCAGTTTATATATATATATATATATATATATATATATATATATATATATATATATATATATATATATATATATAATTTTATTCCAGTTTATGGTTATGAAATACCAGATTATTTGTTTATTTCGGGGATGACAACTTTCTTTGTTCAGTTCCTTAAAATAGAAATGCGCCAGCAATGCGCCTGAGCACACCTTGTTTTTGAACCAGCTCACCCATGAGCACACAAATTGCTATTTAAACAACGCAGGGCAGGACGGGAAAATGAGAACTGCATCGGGGTGAAAGTAATGCTTGCACTGCACCTAGCACTGCATTGCACTGGGTGTATGATAGGGCCCTTAAACTCTCTTCTGCCAGTAAGCAGCTACCTATCAACCACCCCCTAGCCATGGCACAGCAACACCCTAGCATGCTGACTGGGAGTTTTGCATAGACCCTATATTTCCTTCAGAAAATGTAAAAATGTAGGGTCAAGTTAGAGATTAGTGAACAGGAGAGATGAGCTCGCCCCTTCCCCCCTTCAAAGTCTGACAGACCCACAGAGAGGCTATTAGCAAGCCGAATAAAGAAGTATGAAATGGCATTAGCTGTATCCCACCGCAAACTCTGTACTCTTTCAGTAGATCTTTTAAACCATAAGCCATGATTTTAAGCCACACACACTTGGGGACTTTTGGAGGGTAATCCACAACTTGTGTCAACATGACATTTTCCTACTTGAGTTGGCAGGGTTTCCCTTATTATTGTCATAAAAAACATTGTAGAGGATGCACACACATGTGAGCTAAGAATAATTCAAATGTAAGATATGTTATAGTGAAAACCTGTTTAACAGCAATATGAATCAGTCACACACAAACGCAGGTCTATGTTGTAGTTATAATGTGCAACGAAATAGAAGCTTTGATGCATTTATTATGGATGTGTATGTGTATACAATGTCTTTTGATTCATTTTAAAGACATATTGCAGCTCGGAATATTTTATGCACATTATAATGTGTCTTGTATATTTATTTATTTATTTTTCCTGAGCAAAAAATAATAACTGTCATATATTTTAACCATAATTTACAGAAAGAAAAAAAATTAATAAAAAAAATAATATATTGAAATGTTTGTATATTTTTGTCACTATCTTTCAAACCACTATGTTTTACCCATTTGTCGGTAAGAGAATATTTTAAATATACTAAAATTTATTATGATTAATTATTCTTTTATATATTTTAGTAAGTACAGATTAAAAGTATGTTGTTTAATTTTCACATGAATATATCTGTCATGCTGACTAACAATAGAACATTATTTCTCTCATATTTTGACATTTTATTTTCACAAAAGTTATTTGAAACATTAAAGTAGACACTTTGCTTGCATTTATTGTTATTATTTTTTATGTTTATGAAATCACTTTTGTACATCTTATTTTACCTTTTATTTTATTTTATTTACCACAACACGGGACACAGGTTAAATAATTATAAGAAATATAATTATTATTTGCATTTAACCCATAATAACTTTATATAATTTATAACAGTTTATACATTTATATATTTATTTATTTTATAAATTAAACAGTTAAACTTGAATAATTTGTTTAAAATGTATTTTACACAGTTATATTTTATATATACTGTTAGGACACAGGTTCAAATAATTACACAAAATTGAACAGTGCATCCACTAGTGACCACCATTATGGTTGTTTGTGGTTGTTTGTTTTCATCTCATTTGGATGTATGATTTTAAACTAATTCATGGTAACTAATTCAAGTGGAAAAATATCAACACACTTAATTTACATACTGATGGACCGTTACTTCAGGAACACGGCG
>NW_020528721.1:20000-42027 GCF_003368295.1 Carassius auratus
AGCTCCGTTTAAAGACAAATGTGTCTGACAGCAGTAGCAAATACTAGCAAATACCCATACCTGCAAAATGTGTGACTGAAACCATTTTCTCACACACATAATGGATAGCACTAATGTAAAGTGATAGCAAAGTATTTTTATATTTCTTTGTTTTAGCATCAGTTTAAATAGGTTTGTTAAATGTGTCTCGCTATAGATATTAACTTTATTCCTAAAAGGTGGTAAAATACAAGTTTACTGCATATATATTAGAAACTTTTGTGTGTATGTGTGGGTGCACTAAACAGTTTGTGCTTGTTTATATTATAATATTAAACAGGTTTAAGTGGCAATATTTATACCACAAAGACCTTGCCTCTCCTCTGTTGTCATTGTGACCTAATATGCATCTAGAGTTTCACTTCCTGTTAAAGTTTTATGCATCTCATTTCAGAGTTATGACAGTCCATGAAGTTCTGCATGCTGTAAAATTACTGTCCAGCAGACACTCGGACATTGATTAGCAGCTAATTTTGCAACCATAAATGCAGCAGGAAGCATTGGTGTATGTGTGTTGTCTTGTCAAAGCTGGGATGGCTTTCCCTTCTTTAACTTTATTAATGTCTTATTGTGAGAGAGACAGATACTGAGCAAGGGTTATATTTGATATGGGATACTAGCATGCTGCATACTCTATGTAAAAAAAAAAAGAGCCTGTTAAATAGTGCATGGCATGCATTGATAAAGATTTGAAGCATGCCTGCTAAAATGTCACAGGCATGTTTAATTTAGTGAGAGTTGTCCAGTTTTCATCTCTCATGTGTTTCAACTAGAAGCATCAAAGCTGTGCATCATCTCAGCTGCAAGCTCAAATCTATACACGTGCTAAAATGAAAATCAAATACTTTGAAATTCTTATTTAATTTAATTTTCAGCTTCTATGACAATCAACTGTTTCATACAATTAAAAAAATATATTGAAATATGATTTATTGAATTTGAACTTTTTTATGTTGATAAAGCTCTTTATTCTTATGGTTGGAAAAACAGTCAAATATTTATTATAAACTTGTACAAAAAAATATATGCCCTATTGTTCAAACGTTTAGGGTTGGTAAAATATGTTTTTGTTTTGGAAAAAAAGTATCTTATTCTTACCAAGGCTACATTTCTTTAAATTAAAAGTACTGTAAAAACAAGTAAAAGCAGGTAACTGTGAAATAGCATTACAATTTTAAATCGTTTTCTATTTGTATATTTTTTAAAATGTAATTTATTCCTGTGCTGCAAATCTGAATTTTCAGCATCATTACTCCAGTCTTGAGTGTCACATATGTCTAATATTCTGATTTGCTCAGGAATCATTTCTTCTTATTATCAATGCTGAAAACAGTTGTGCTGCTTAATATATATATATTTTAATTTATTTATAATGGTTGGGGTACATAAACATTCTGAAATAGCTTCAAGTGCAAGGTTCTTGTCATCTGTAGGATGCGCCACATCTGCTGCACTTTTTGGATGGTCTGCTCCACCATATGTAATGGATGTAATGTAGTTTGGATGCATCACAGCTCTCTTCATGCATCTGAAATGACGAAGCGAAAAAAATATAATATAAATATAATAAGGTTATTAACCAAGTCTGTATAAAAATGTTCATACAGTATTCCTTGAACATGTTCATAGTATACATAACGCATACTGCAGCAATTGCATGAGTAGTGTGTCACTCCGAACACTCCCAGATAGAGACATGGATACAAAGAAGGACTGGAAGTAAGAATGTATAATGAATGAAGGTGTACGTTACCGTTCTTCCAGAGAATTCTAGTTTAGGACACAGTGTTCTCATTCAAACCTTGCACGCATTTGTCAGCACAAACTCTGTACAGTAGATATATTAACTGATAAGTGACTCAACTGAAAACTATGCGTCTGCATTTCACCTTGTATACTGGCAGCTACTGCAAAGATCTCTGCTTATGTGTGTTTGTGTGTTTGTGCTCAGCTATGGTCAAAAAGGAAGCCTATCTTCACATAACAGCAATGTGTTGACAGGTCTATTTCACTGACTGCCCCACCAGCAAAGAAAAACACTGCCGCCACCTATAAACCACCCCTAGTGAACGGTGTAGCCTGAGCGAGCAGGTATTGTTTTCATCCCAGACGAAGTACAGATCCTCTTACCCTGCCTGCTATCAGCTGCATACAGGAGGGCAGTGTGAGCTCACAGCGGCCTGCTCACTGACCTGGGACCAGCTTCACCACTCTTTCTCAATGGGTTTTAATTCAGTGGCTGATCGGCGTCTAATCGTTGAGCCACAGGTGAATAGCTCACCTCCTTCTCCACCTCCTTCATCCCTCTCTCCCTTTCTCTGCCTCTCTTGGATGGTCACTGGAGTCAGTTAGCGGATGGAGTCCAGTTATGCCTAAACTTTGTGCTCCTGAGCTATAACCTTTCGTGACAGAAAAAGACAAGTTCTGGATTATTCTGTATCATATTCAAGGTAAAGCATGGAATGTTGTTTTATTCAAGAGGATGACTGTTATCAGATATGTTTTTAAGTCTGTTTTTATTGCACTCCAGTGCTTTTGTCATGTGGTTTTTGGAGCATCCAGATTGGGTTTGTTTTGTCAAATGTGGTAGTGATTGTTGTGCATGATTTATCTGGACAATGAAATGCTGCTATTTTAGAAGAGACTGTAATATGCAGTTTTATAATGCTTTTTATAATGATTTTTTTCATGTCCACCGGACGTAAATGGAAAAAGTAATGGTGATACAAGCTGAGCAATTTGATATATTGTTCATACAGTATCTTTTACACAAACATTGCAGGAGACAAGTTATGTGCCAAACTTTAATACTTGATGCTATGGATCAAGTCTGAGCAATAGTAATAGCGATGATTGTCTCAGCAGATAAATGCAGTATATGTTTAGCAGTGTGTGTGTGTAGACCCAGAGCTCGTGCCCTTCGGCCGTGTCTCAGATTCTCCATCTGTTTCAATTAAAGTGAGTGCAGGAGTCACTGCACTGCCGGGTTTAAATGTCACATTGAGAGAGCCCTCACCCTGCCCACAAATAACACCACAACACAACGCAAGATCTGAGCACAATGGAGCACACACACTCCTATAGAGCTCCTCAATAAATAGATTGAGAAGGTGAAATATTGCAGCTATTCGTGAGACATGAGACCAAACAAAGCCTTGTACCTGCTGTCAAATGTTTCAAAATATTGCCAAAATTGCCACTTTGATATTAATGAGAGATGATCACAAGAAGCAGCATTTCAGTTTTGTTAACACTGTAGAAAAGCTGTCATTCATTAACATTAGTTAACCGCATGAAATAACAATGAACAATACAGCATTTATTCATCTTAATGTAACTTCATCATTTAATTTTGAAGTAAAGTTGGAACTTTTAACATTTGTTAATGCACTAACATGAACAAACATGAACAAGTGTGTTTTTTTATTAACTAACATAAAAAAATTTGGATATGGAGAACATTCATCGCAAGTACCAGATTTTTACACTTGGAAGAATTTAGGTTAGTTGCCATCGTGTCACATGTGGAGTGAAAAAGTGCAAGTGACCTGCAGTATTGAAAACTGACATTATCACTACAGCAAATATAACATTTAATAGGAATTCTATTTATAATGCTAAATGTGAACTTTAACATGCAAAAAAACAATACCACTTTGTTCTGACAGATGGTGATACAAATATTATAAAAAATATGCTGTTTTTAATTTCTCAGAGGTGCATCCTGAAGGTCTTATTTTCATATTTCTCCTGTTATGAATTTATTTGTTTATTTATTATTTGTTTGTCTGAAATATAATGCCATTTCTATTACAACTTGGAATAATAATGAGAAATTTAAAAATGAGAGAACCTGAATTTTTTTCTGATATTGTTGGCACACATTAATTGACAAAATAGGGAAAATACACATTTTATGAGAAAACAGAAGCAGCAGGAGGCTGCATGCAGACATGTGAAAATGTTGAACAGTTTAATGCTTATTTATTTATTTATCTATTTCATTTTTGTCCCATTATTCAAGAATCTGGCTTTTATTCATGGAGTTTTCTGAAGACTTATGAGGGTCTGATTGATCTAGATCTATTCTTTTTCTGTCCTACGTTCTTTGTTGACTCAAACTGTTCTTGTCATTCACTGTCAGAGTAAACTCAAGGACTGTTTGCTGTTTGTTAATAAGTAAATGACAACTGCACACAGGGTAAAAGTTTCCCATGGAAATCCATACCGTTCACATTCTTTCCGTGCTTGTCTCATGTGTGCACACACATTAAATACACTATTTCATCTTCAGTATCAAACACACTCTGGTCATCTAACTGTTTTCCAGGGTGAGCTTTTACTTTTTCATATAAAGCAGTAGAGCGAATGACAGGTGCCTCTCAATAAATTACAATGTCGTGGAAAAGTTCATTTAGTTCATTAATTCAACTCAAATTGTGGAACTTGTGTAGTAAATAAATTCACTACACACAGACTGAAGTATGTAGTTTAAGTCTTTGGTTCTTTTAACTGTGATGATTCTGGCTCAAAAAAAAAAAAAAAAAAAACACACACAAATTCACTATCTCAACAAATTAGAATACTTCATAAGACCAATAAAAATAAATAAATAAAAACATTTTAAGTGAATTGTTAGCCTCCTGGAAAGTATGTTCATTTACTGTACATGTACTGAATAATTGGCAGTGGCTCCTTTTGCTTTAATTACTGCCTCAATTCGGCGTGGCATGGACGTGATCAGTTTTATGGCTCTGCTGAGGTGGTATGGAAGCCCAGATTTATTTGACAGTGGCCTTCAGATCATCTGCATTTTTTGGTCTCTTGTTTCTCATTTTCCTTTTTACAATACTCCATAGATTATCTCTGCGGTTCCGGTCTGGTGAGTTTGCTGGCCAGTCAAGCACAACAACACCATGGTCATTTAACCAACTTTTCATGCTTTTGGCAGTGTGGGCAGGTGCCAAATTCTGCTGAAAAATGAAATCAGCATTTTAAAAATGCTGGTCAACAAAAGGAAGCATGAAGTGCTCCAAAATTTGTTGGTAAACGGATGCAGTGAGTTTGGTTTTCAAAAACACAATGGACCAACACCAGCAGATGACATTGCACCCCAAATCATCACAGACTGTGGAAACTTAACACTGGACTTCAAACTACTTGGGCTTTGAGCTTCTCCACCCTCCCTCCAGACTCTAGGACCTTGGTTTCCAAATGAAATACAAAACTTGCTCTCATCTGAACAGAGGATTTTTGACCACTGGGCAACAATTCAGTTATTTCATCTCCTTAGCCCAGGTAAGATGCCTCTGACCTTGTCTGTGGTTCTGGAGTGGCTTAACAAGAGGAATACAACAGCTGTAGCCAAGTTCCTTGACACATCTCTATGCCTTGACCCCAGCCTCAGTCCATTACTTGTGAAGCTCACTCAAATTCTTAAATCAATTTTGCTTAAGGCTGCATTTCTCTCGGTTGATTGTGCACTTTATTCTTCCACACTTTTCCCTTCCACTCAACTTTCTGTTAACATGCTTGGATACAGCACTCGTTGAACAGCCAGCTTCTTTGGCAATGAATGTTTGTGGCTTACCCTCCTTGTGAAGGGTGTCAATGACAACTGTCAGATCAGCAGTCTTCCCCATGATTGTGTAGCCTAGTGAACCAAACAAACTTGAGATACCATTTTGAAGGCTTGGGGAACCTTTGCAGGTGTTTTGAGTTGATTAGCTGATTGGCATGTCACCATATTCTAATTTGTTGAGATGCACTTGTATATGCTGAAGTGGATGTTTTTCTTGAGGAAAAGCCTCACTTCTGATAATGTAATTATTTACAGAAAAAACTTCTCATTTTGATTTCTATCACCAGAATTGTTAGTAGATCTTTCTTTGTTGCAACTAGTGAGAAACATAAGCTCATATGTTTTAGGGCAAAAAAAAAATTACTATTAAAAAAAATTATTAATAATATAATTATTATGTTCTGCATTTGCATTATTCTATTTTAGCAAACTGAGAAAAGGAAATGATAAGAAGTTAGGGGAAACATAAACCTCATTTCTTTTTAGGCAAACATTTTGCTTTTCCATCAACATTTTATTTTTATTTCTTTTTTGCCATTATTCATCTCACATTGGCATTATTCTATTTTAGCAGACTGGGGAGTGGAAATGATCAGGAGAAAGAGGGGAAACTGAATTGGGAAAAGTTGCATGCTGGATTTGAACTCCCATAACCTACATTAGAGTTATAACTCAGCGTGGCAGAAAACATGCACTAATCAGTAGCTGTTTACAAAGCCAAACTCTAATGCATACTACACTGTAAAAAATAATCCTGTAAAAAAACAGTAAAATACTGGCAGCTGTGGTTGCCATTATCATACTGTTAAAATACAGTGTGTTACTGTTTTTGAAATTAACAGCTAAATACCGTTTTGACAACTACAGTATAAAACTGTAATTTTACAGCCTGGTATTTAACAGCTAGATGCTGTAGTTGTCAAAACAGTATTTAGCTGTTAATTTCAAAAACAGTAACACACCGTATTTTTACAGTATGATAATGGCAACCACAGCTGCCAGTAGTTAACTGTTTTTTTACAGTATTAGTTTTTACAATGAAACCCCAATAATTTCAATTCTAAATGCTATTATAACCCTGCACATTATTTTTGTCATGGATTACAAAAAAGGAATAAAGACAAGTTAGTATTTTTTTTTATTATTCTGATACAACACCAGATAAATTCTGCTCAATTATTGTAAACTAAAATAGGCAAATAAAAAAATACTAGTCAAGTACTATTCAGTGCATACAATTAAACACCCATCAAAATGCAAAAATGTCTGAAAAATAAGAGGATAATATCTTCAGTGAACAATGATTTAAAAGGAATAGTTAATCCCAAACAATAATTTATCCCATAATTTACTCACCCTCAAACCATAAGTGTATATGGCTTTCTTCTTCCAGCCATAATGCATAACATCCTTCCCAGATTTGTAAAGTTTGTGAAGCTCCAATAAACGCATCAATAAAGCATAAAAGTTATCGATATGTATCCAGTGGGGTTAATAAATGTCTAATAAGGAAAGCCATGCCTTTTTTAAGAAAGATATCTTTGTTTTATAAATTCATAAAATATAATCATGGCATGACCATATGCGTGTTCATAATTGAGTTGAGTTCTGGCGGAAGGGTGACCTCTGACCTGACGCATGACGTAGGACGTATGGCGAAGACGTAGCGAAAGCTTAGGTTTGAACTGACGAATGCGTCACATCTACATCCATTATCGGTGCGCAAAAAGCAGAAACTTGAATACCGGCGAGAGATTTTATGGTAGTTCACGTTGACTAAAACACACAAGAAAAAGCGTTTTGGAAAAAAAACTTTTTTGGCAATCACAGACATTCGCATTCGGACAGGATTAGATTAATCTGAGGACCCTCGAGTTTGACGAAAAACAGTAGGTCATTTGCTCTGGAATTTTTACAGAGGTCGTGTGAGAAAAAGACAGACATGGCAGATTCGGACAGGATTCAAATCTCAAAGTACATCTGTCAAGCATAAATTTCTCTAACGTCCCCCTGTGAAGCTAGTCCCGTCCGAATAGGGCTTAAGACGTTTTGAAAGAATAGGACTTTGATATAAGATTTCATATGTTGGGTCAAAGGTCATTCTTCTGCCGGAACTCGACTCTATCTGGAACTCGCGTACGGCTGTTTCTGGAAGCCAGTGATTATAGCTGATAAAAGTTATAAACATGGATATTTTTCTTACAAAAAACCATCACTTCACTTCATTAACCCCCTGGAGTCGTATGGTTTTTATGATGGATGGATGCGGTTTTTGGAGCTTCAAAAACTCGGGATCTATTCAATGCCATTGCAAAGCTGGGAAGCCAGAATATTATTTTCTCTTTATAACTCCGACTGTGTTCAGCTCAAAGAAGAAAGTAAGGATGGCTTGAGGATTCTATTGTCACCATACTAATACTAACATATTAATTAGAAATAAATAAAATAAGTCCAAACTTGTTACCTTTGAAGGAATTCTAGTGTGGATGCTGCTTCCTCTTGGTACTGCAAATTAAAAATGTAATACGAAGAGAACAATGCAGCAAGTCCAGAGATAAAGGTTGGCTGCACACCCTCGCAGATTATTCGGCCTTCGAGGCTGATCATCCATTGTTTCATCCATTGGCCCGGATTAACACCTGGATCATAAAGGAATGGATAAATTAATGGTTATTCTATGATCTCTGGAGAGTTTGGTGTAGAAAAGGTAGTTAGAAATTAGTCCATTATTTTATAACCTGAAAAAATGCACACAATGTCATGTCTTACAATTTAACAAAACCTACAATATCTCTATAAAAATAAAAAAAGGAAAAAGAAAGGTTGTTTTAGTCTGTTTTTAACTTAAAGGAGAACTCCGGTGCAAGATGAACCTCGGGTGTAGTAACACATTGGTACCAAGTCGAATGTTCTCTGGGATTTTTTTTTTTTTTTGATTTTGCGCCGGAGTTCTCCTTTAATGCTAAGCCAGCCTCCGAGAGGGAAAAAAAGTGTACAATACAATAAAGTGTAGTGATTTTTTTGTAAAGACTCAAACTTGTCTTTGATTAATAAAAATGTCCTCAAATTCAAACCAGCACAGTGTAATAAAACATGATTCAAAGACAGTAAACTCTAGAATGAAGCACTTAAATGTGAATCCTTTCATAATAGTAAAACTTTTTTTGTAAAATAAATTGCAGACATGTCTAATATGATATACTTACCAAGCAGGATCAAACGAGGACTCACAGGCAGGTTCCCCATCTTTTCGAGGTCAGCAGGAGTGGCAGACATCTATTGTCAAAGATAACAATTTAAGACAACTGACTAATCTTAACGTGATACTTGCTGATAACGTTGATAATATTCTACAGAGGTAAAAGGCTTTTTGTACTCAGAACAGGAACATATTCAAAAAAATATTATATTTTGATGGGAGTAAATGATGAGAGGACTATCATGTTTGGTTGAACTTGACAATGAGCTGACAATGAAACATGTTGTAAAGAACAGATCTAGATAATAACTACCGAAGCCATCGATTCTCGTTAAAATACGTTATAAAATGGCTGAAACAGATGCAGTGCAAGACGCTGTTATGCTGCTATTAGTAGCTGCAATAAAGTCAGCAGCGGTTTGAAAAGGCACCTTTACAGTGGCTAATTAGACAAGAATTTAAAATGTTGTTCATACCTCACTTACCATTTACTTACAAAAAAGCCCGTTTCATAAACACTCGTAATTCGAAATTAAATTCGAGTTTTACTCGTAAAACTCAAACTTCATAAGTCACTTGCATGCTTGGCAGTAGTCTACACACGCGTTTTGAATGTGCATGCAAATCTTACCTGTTCACTAACTGGATTCACTGGATATTGCTATTTTAATTATAAGTAGCCTAAGTTGATAACAGGGCGATTAAAATAAGCGCGGAGCGGCAGATTTGTCTATGTCTCTAGATGTCTCTCATGGACTGAATGCGCACGTTAACATTATGACACAAGAAAAAAAAAAATACTGAATTATCTAGTTAATAACTACCGAAGCCATAGATTTTCGTTAAAATGTCTGAAACAGATGCAGTGCAAGACGCTGTTGCTGCTATTATTTTTTTGCGATCAAGCCAGCAGCGGTTTGTTGACCTAGTAATTACAAGAATTTAAAATGTTCCTCACTACCATTTACTGACAATAAATAAATAAATTGTACATGTGCCCGTTTCATAAACACTCAAAACTCAAACTTCATTATTCGTGTGTATGCTTGACTAACTTATCCTACACACATGTTATGAGTGTGCCTGCAAATGTTAACCGTTCACTAACCGGATGCACTGGATCTTTATATTGTTATTTTATAAGTAGGCTAGGCTACTTAAAAGGGCGATTAAATTAAGCGCGGAGTGGCAAATTAAGTTATACCGGCAGATAAATTATTGTCTATGTCTCTCATGGACTGAAATGTGCACATAACACAAAAGAAAAAAAAGATTGATTTCGTTCATTCCCATTCATATTACGTGGATAAAGTTTGGTAAAATATGCAGGTTGGATGAAAATTAGGGATTCTTACCTGTGTTGTGTAATAAAGATGGCTGTATGATGGCAGTCTGGGATCGGTTGACCAATTATTTGCCTATAACGTTAGTTAAAACACATAATTTAATTGAGGCATCTGATTTAAATCACAGAAGCTTTATTAGAAGTTTAAGATGTTATATTTTAAAGTAATAGGTCATTTAAAGATAATAAAATAATAAATCGTTGCAAACCTACCTCAATCTGATATTCCAAACTGGCGCCTTGTGCTCATTGGATGAAAATAGGGTATAGTACTGTTAAATAACAGTGTCAAATTGTTGTTGATCGACCACGCAACCCGAAGTGAACAAGTCTTCCCATAATGCATTGTAAAAAAAAGCAAAATGCTGTTATTACATGGAGACAGCAATTTGCTGTTAAATTTCCATGTAAATTTACAGGAATTTTTTACAGTGTATACATTAGTTGGTTGTTAGGGTATTACTAAATAGTTGCAAAATTGATTCTTTTTTTCTTTTTTTGCAATGCAAAATGTGTATATCTGAAGTAATAACACACCTTTCCACAACAAACCACATGATGAAGTGATGAAATGAATGAAATGTGAATGGTTTAAATCCCTAACACTCAGTATGAGCAATAATAATAGGGCAGTATCATCGATGCTATTGACTAAGCAAGCAGCTCTAGTTATTTTAGTGTTTATCATGGGGTCATCATGTCAGTCTTCTCAGTGTCTGCCTTAGGTGTGATTTTATTTGCAGTGGAGTTTCTGAAGGCATGTGTTTTCTTTATGAGACACGTCCTGCTAAATCGTATTTAAGGCTTATTACCTCTCTCACTCTCTCTGTTTCCGTCTCACACACACACACTCACACACACACACACTCACTCACAGCCTGTGGTGCTGGCTTCATTAGTACTATCTGTCAGCGTTAATGCAGGACAATCATAGCCATTTCCAAACACTCACGAATCATCTGTCTGAATGAGGGTTAATGTGGCTTCCTATAAACGTGTCCTGAACAACCACATGTTTATTTGCCTTTATAATTAGAGGTTGAGGCTAAATGCATTTCTCATGCTAAAAATCAGGCCGACAGGGCGTCAGTTCTGTATTTGTCATCTTCTGTCATGTAACATAGGTTTCACTGAGATATGTGTTCAATACCGAAATGCTAAACAGTCTAAAGTGAGTCTCGGACTAAATAGTTCATTGTTTTCCTGGTTATTGAGCGTTTTGGTTGAAATTTAAGCTTTGCTTTGGGCAAAAGAATGTGAGAAGACCTTTGGCTATCTTTCCCATCAGCCTCTTTCTGTCTTTTAGTTCCTGATGTGTGCTGGGAATCTCAACACAGTTGGCCACGAGCCCAAATCAGGACAATACAAAGGTAAATGGGACACTACAGTTTTATCAGTGTTTTGAAGCGGTCTGTATGATATTTGATTGTAAAAAATCAAAAGTGTATTTGTATGCATGTCTAAGTTAACCTGTTTACTTTAAATATAAATTAATTCTATTTCAAATACTTACAGAATTTAGTGATGTTATATGGTTTCATTTTTTCACTCTCATTTTTAAACGTGTTTTATCTTTAACCTTTTATGCTTATTTAAATGTTACTCTTATAACTTAACTGAAAATTGTATTATGGGGTTTATTCATATAACATCAATAGTGGGTAGAAAAAGATGCAGATACTGTCAACCATAATACAAAATATTAAATATTTTCCAGGTAATATTTTAATACTTACACTGGCTTCAGTACAGTAACAATACAAAAGCTTAAGTTAATAACAACATATTTTCTTTTCACACTATTTTCTCACAAAGTAAAAATGGATCTGTATACATAAAATTATATATATGCTGTATGCATACGATTATACATCTGTTTGTTTAAAATTTGAGGGTCTTGGGTATAAAAACCCTTGACTTATAGTTAGGTCTTTTAGAATCTTATACCATTTGTTTTATGTTTTTTTTTTTTTTGGAAAGAATTAAGGTTGCAGACTTTTGGGCAAGGTGTACTATTTCTAAGCAATCAGATTTATTGATTTTATTGTTTTTTACCTGGCAGACCATACAATGAGATGAAAAATCCCATTCATTTTTGAATGCTGAAATAACATCAGCATAGCACATTTTATACAAGACTTCAAGAGCTAAACGAAATGATAATTGGTTTTAAACAACCTTTATTCTAGTCTCTTTTGCTGTTGATTTTGATGGAAATCGATGCATAATAGTGTGAATCCAGCATGGGCAAATGTTGTCCTTGTACATGCTAATGTGTTTGTATGGAGCAAAGGCTCTTTTCATCTACAGGTCACAGCTCAGCCACTGTTCAGCTCCAACTCTGTGAACCGTGAAGAACAGCACAACACCAAAACCCATCTGCATTCTGTTGTTTAGAAAGCTATTTCATGCCTATAGCTCTCTCCGCTGTGGGAGGTATGTGTATATGCAGCTAGAAAAACAATCGGTGAAAGTGTCAGGACTGATGTTTGCTGTGTTGATGGTTGTAGTTGTAGATCGCTGCACTGATATCATTGGCATAACTCCTCTTGGAGATTTCAGAACACTAATAGCAACGCATGCATGATGGGCAGGGATATTACTCTGTGCTTGGTGTTATTCTCTCAGCTGTAATTATGTTGCACATTGATGTCAATGCAAACATGCTTTTAATGAGTGTGTTTAATTTTTAGAGCAGATGAGAACTGCAGGGGCTGGATACAGTAGTGTATGAAGTATACTTACAGGCTCACATGAATATAGGGTATGCGTAT
Source organism: Carassius auratus (assembly GCF_003368295.1). Lineage (NCBI taxonomy): Eukaryota > Metazoa > Chordata > Actinopteri > Cypriniformes > Cyprinidae > Carassius > Carassius auratus. The sequence goes on from NW_020528721.1 coordinate 32,939, forward strand.
TGAACCGTGCACAACTAAGTTATTCAATAAACTCTGCTCATTTTTTATCATCATTACTTCGTCTCCTGCCTCTGCTCTACTCTACAGTCAACTTCTTGGCTGATAGAAGACGGGTACCGGACAAGCTGTTAACAGGGTTTTTGGGTTTAGACTACTTTGGTGACTAGTCGTTCTTTTACCAGACAAAAAGATATTTTTAACAGCACCTGTCATCCGCAACTCGATCTAATATTTCTGTGTGAATGCATGATCTATGGAGTGTTCAGAATTGCATACAAGTATACTAAGCATTACACTACAGCAGGATGTAGTGTTTTTACAAGTCACAGTTTGCAAAGTTTTTTTTAAATGATTTATTATAAAATAAGTAAATATAAAATTCTATAACTAAATATATTTTATATTTAATATTACTAATACATTTTTTTATTTTAAATTCTAAATGGTAATTTTTATTAAATAATATTTAAAACTTATTTTATATTAAATCATTAAATAAATCTAAAATGTTTTTTATATATATATATATATATATATATATAGAGAGAGAGAGAGAGAGAGAGAGAGAGAGAGAGAGAGAGAGAGAGAGAGAGAGAGAGAGAGAGAAGGAGAGAGAGAGGGAGCAATTCATTAGATTAATTAACTGGCACATAATGTCAATAATTACATTTAAATATTTAATGACATGATGTGCTGATTAATTAGTTAATTATTTTGATTCAACATTGCATAAATAATGCTACTAAATTCATATCAATGGGTCAAAAAGTGAATATGTAAGTATGGAATTATTATATATATATATATATATATATATATATATATATATATATATATATATATATATATATATATATATATATATATATATTTAGTTACATTTAACTGATTTGTTCAAAAAGGTGATTCATTTAGAATCTAATCTAGTGACTTGCAAGTCTTTATGAATTGGTCACTGAATTAATGGCTCACTTAGTCTGTTAAAAATCGTGGATTCTTTCAGTAACAAACAGTGCTGTGTATTGCTCAGAAATTTTCATTTTTTTAATTGAGCAAAACAGATAATATTGGCAATAGTGTGTCTAAATTCTAACACAATAATAACTTTGTCTATTTAACCTATTGCATAAAAAAATTTATATCACATCTGCAGTAATGCAGAAAAACTGATTCTTGCTCGTGTGATATTGCTAAATATATCATATGAAATAAATGTAAGACAAAAACCTATACAGGGACATTTCTTGCCCTCATATTTTAAATTTAGGGGCATATAACTGCATTCTAATATAGGCTACATTACACAGTCAGTCCTAATCTCTCTCTCTCTCTCTCTTTGTCTCTGTCTTTCTATGATTTTATTATGATTTCTGTAGAGGATAATATATGCATATCTGCCTTTGTCTGTCTCTTGCTTTCTCTCGCTTGCTCTTCCTCCAAAATCACATTATACTTTACAACACAAAATGAATGTTAATTGTAAATGCCAAGAACCTGTTCTCCAGGGGAGCTTCAATGTGGGTTAAACTCCCAGTCAGAGATTTTAATGAGGATTGTATTAAGCTCCCCTTTTGTGTAAGATCATTCTGTGGCTTTTGAAAATTAGGCTTATTTTTTGAAGTTACTGCAGTTTTGGTGTGTGTCTTAATGTTGTGTAGTGCAATTACAGGCTTCTTGCATGCTGTGTGTGTATGGAATTTAATACCCAATCCTTTAAAGGGGTAATATCACAGAGATTAAATTTTCCTTGAACTTTTGAAATAATAAAAGTTGGATGTAGCTTTCAAAACTCAGAACTCCTTACCAAGTTCATAAAGAGCATTTGCTGAAACAAAGCTCCACACATAGGCTTTTTTTTTTACTTTCTGACATCAACTAGATGAATACATTAACATGACCGCCCACATTTACATGTACAATGCCTGTAGAAAAATAAATATAGTCTTTTTGACACAAGAATATATTTAATAACATAAGTGATCTATAACAGTAATTAAATGCATTAAGTAGTAATGGTCTTCACTTTGCATCTGTCATGAATTCATTGTTTTTGAGTACCTGTTCAATATTTTAGGGGTAAAAAACTCTGAGTTTGGAGGGGAAATTGATCTTTAGGATTAAAAAAGAAATGCATTTACTGTATTGTGAAGTGTGTATTTGGATCTACATGCTTTTTGTGGATGAGAAGAGAAATGGCCATAGGTAGTGTTATTGAGTCATGTATAGCTAGACTAAAGAAGCGAATATCTGCATAACTTAGAGAGTACATCATTTATTCTCTTACATGATGAAAACATGCAAGGCCCCAGGAGAATCTTGTCTTCTCACAAACCATGGTCCATAAAAGTCGATTATGGTTATGATATGAGTCTGTTTTCTGCTGCAAGGCGGATGTTGTATCACAAACACTGAGATGTTAGCCTATCTAATGTAGTATGAGAAACACCAATGCTTGTAGAATTGTGTGGAAATGTGTGAGTTTGAAGTAAGTGTGTATATGTGTGCCTGTTGACGTTACACTGTTAAATTAATTATTGAAATCTCTTTATTTATTAACATATTTTTTGCTTACCATACTATATATGTATATATAGACACACACGCACACACACACACACACACACACACACACACACACACACACACACACATCTACAGCAACCAAAAATACAACCGCAAAATTAGCAAAATTAGCAAAATAAAATATATTTTAATGTATGAAGTTGCATTGTATTTTGTGTAAATCCTTACACTGCAGCATTTAACAATATGCTGTATAATACAGAGCTTATCCTCAGACTGCAGAGCTGGTGGAGAGAGACAGACTTGTGTCAGAATTTGTGAATTAACCAAGTCATGTACCTTCGTTCTCTGCTTACACCAAAATTCAGTTCTGTGTTGCAGTGTTAAAAATTTAGTGACTGGCTGCATTCAATCATTTTGTGTTAATTGTGATTAAACCTTCTTTTGTTATTGTTATATATAAAGACTTTATGGTTACAGCTTTTTTTTTTCTTCTCACATATATCATAATAATAGAAGTGATTTGACATTTCTTTGAGAATAACACCTGTTAGTAAATATGTTGTCAGTCCTAAGCACACCACAGTGACTCTGTGTCTACAGAGCAAGATTAAGTGCTTACATAAGAAGTGACGATCATATTTGCAGTGTGTACGAGGCCTTGGACACTCAACAATTAGCCCTGTTGCCATTGGTTACCCAACACTGATCCAAACACAATGTACTAAATTAGTTTCATTTAAGGACGTTAATTGGAAATTCTACATCATTAATCTATCATTGTTTTCTATAGCTTGCTTGGGCCCTTTAATCAGGAGCAAACAGGATTTGTATGATCATGCGTGAGATTGTTTTGATGTGATGGATGGAGATTTCTAACTTGTGGGTCTTTTTTTTTTAAATCTTTCCTTTCCTCCAATGACTTGAATCTTACAGGTCAGTTGAACTTCATGCCAGGATGTTTTTTGTAGTTAAAGGAAGCCACACAGGGATAATTGCTTACATCAGATGCAATCAAAATGACTTTTACCCCTCCCTGTGTGTGTGTGTGTGTGTGTGCGCGCATGCATGCATGGGTTTGTGTGTTTGATCCATCACTTCTGTTGTGGAATTTGATGCCTGATTGCTCTGTGGACATGCATAGATTGCCTGCAGCTGAAGCCTACGAGCAATCTCTCTCTCTTCTCTCTCTCTCTCTCTCTCACACACACACACAAACAAACAAACTTACACACAAACACACACTAAAAATGTTCAGTTAAATATTGATTGAGAAGACAGAGCTGTATGCACGGCTAGGGAAGTTTTGTCATTCTTAGTGCTGCTTGGACCTTAAACAGTATTTAAATCCTTCCTGGTGGGCACTGAAGTCACCCTACGAGGCCAGATTTACCAGAAGCTTCCTTTTGTGATGTTCTCATTTGACTGCATCCGATTACAGTGTCAAGTTGAATGAGTGGAGCAGATGAGTATCTACAGAAAGTTTGTAATCATGCAAAGCCATATTGCTTGAATATATGTTCATATTGAGTTTTTTAAAAATGTGGCCACAAATCTAGAGACCTGTTTCGTAAAAGAAAACAATAAGGTCAGATCTAACTGCCCGGACATGTCTGCAGCTGTTTGGATTCAGTCAATGGAAATAATTATCCACTATATGATTTGATCAGTTTTATTCGATTTTTGTCAGAGGCTGCTAAAACTAGAATTGTACATTTATTCTGAAGAAAATGTGAGTGTTGGTTGTCTGATGTTCCGGGTGTGTTGCTGGGTAGTTGTTGGCGTGTTGATGGGCTGTTGATAGGCTGTTACTGGAGTGTTTTTGAGTTGTTGATGGACTGTTGCTGGGGTGTTGCTCAGGTGTTGATGGACTGTTGCTGGGGTGTTGCTCAAGTGTTGCTCAAGTTGTTGGGATGTTGATGGGCTGTTAATAGGCTGTTACTGGGGTGTTGCTGGAGAGTTGTTGGGGTGTAGATGGGGTGTTGATGGAGAGTTGTTGGGTTGTTGCTGGGTAGTTGTTGGGGTGTTTGATGGAGTGTTGTTTGAGATGTTGTTGGGGTGTTGATTGGGTGTCGATGGGGTGTTGATGGAGTGTTGCTTGAGGTTTTGCTGGGTAGTTGTTGGGGTGTTGAATGGGGTGTTGTTTGAGATGTTGCTGGGTAGTTGTTGGGGGTGTTGAGGGGTGTCGATGGGGTGTTGATGGAGAGTTGTTGGGGTGTTGCTGGGTAGTTGTTGGGGTGTTGATGGAGTGTTGTTTGAGATGTTGCTGGGTAGTTGTTGGGGTGTTGATGTGGGTGTCGATGGGGTGTTGATGGGGTGTTGCTGTGTAGTTGTTGGGGTGTTGATGAAGTGTTGTTTGAGATGTTGCTGGGTAGTTGTTGGGGTGTTGATGGGGTGTTAATGGAGAGTAGTTTGGGTGTTGCTGGGTAGTTATTCGGGACTTGAATGGCCTGTTGGCTGGGGTGTTGATATGGGTTGTGCTATTTATAGGTTATTGATTGCATGTACTAGTGCAGAAAATGGCCAGTTCACACATTCAACATGGTGTTATGACGTGTAACATTAATTCATACAGGATACTATACACACATATGCTGCATTCTTAGCTCTTAGACAATTAAATTGTTAATTGTCTTTCAATATATCTTACATCTACAACTGTTCAACAGTTTACTTGACTTCCCTCTTCTGTCGGCTTGGGGCACAGGAAGCTCTAATATCCTTGAAATGGAGTGTTTCTCTTTGACCCTCCACTGTCTGTAATTAAAAGGTCCCATTTGTGAGGTTAACTAGTCCAGTAAACTTTATGAGCCATATAACTTAACCCATAATTGATACATATGGCCATTTCAGTGTTTAACTGCCTTTACTAATGTAGCATTTTTCTGATGTTGTTTTTATGAGATATCCTTTAAAGCAGATTGACATAAATGAGCAGTACTGTTGTTGTTTTTAAAATCCTAAATTTATAATAATGATTAGTCCTAGATGTTTTTTTAAGCTTTAGTTTTCTTGTCAATACTGTTGTTTGATTAAATACACATTTTGTATGTAAATGTAATCTCAATGTCTCAGGGTTTCTTTAGCAAATTATAAAATGCCCCAGTATTGTATTAAAGCAGCAAAAACTATATTCTGCACTTTATTAGCTGTTGAGGAGCATGAGTAGACCAAAGTTGAAAAATTAAGAAACCCTTGTTCAATATTAGCTGAACTAACCTAAAATTGCTTTGACACTCTGCTTTAAATTTGTTTTCTGTTACCTTTACATTTTTATGCTAAATTAGTAAGCAATGTTAGTGGCTCTTCCCATTATCCAAGTGTCTTTTTAAAATAGGCCATAATGAGTTGCTTTTGAATGAGAGTGTGGGTTTGCTTCATTACAGATTTAATGTGGGTTCTTTTGAAACCTGCTGAAAATGTCACTTCACTGTATGTGAAAATGCTACACAAAGACAGAGAGCTTTGATCAGGTAACTTGTTTCTTTTATATTGTCAGCTGTCTGTGAGAACTTTTAGCTGCTCAAGGACAAATTCTTTGTTTCTGGTTTTGTACATATTAAGAACTTATTTTCTTACCTTGCAGCTAACTGCAGGAAATCTAAGTTTTACTAAGTAATATCTTTAACCAAAAAAGGTATTTCTCCAATTTTAACGTATCTGCTTCCTGTTGTCAGCACATTCTCCCTTTCTAATTTTTAGAATATTGCCTCCCGTAAATGATATATCCTCTCCCTCTTTTCTTAAAAGCTTTAAAGAACAAAATAACTTCTGATTACAACACATTATGAAAATGAAAAGGATTTAAATACCAGGGTTAAGTGTGGAAAACATCCATGTGAGGTGAATCCTTAGACTTACAGCACTTACACAATCCTTATACAAAGTGCTATTCGAGTGAAAAAGCGATTAACTTGGTTGTTATTTTTTCAAGCAAAATAGAGCACATCAGGTCTCCTTATCTTCAGATTTCTCTTTTATCTGAGACTCAACAGATAAAGCCATTGTAGAGCATCTAGTGTTGTTTATTGATCTCAGTGTCCTCCATTCAGCAGGCCTGCTCTCCTGCGCTGTTATGATAATGTGGTGTGAATCACCCATTCTCACTCCAAAGGCGTCAAAAACCGAAGCATGGTCAAGCGACCCCTAGCGTCACTTTATGACGCCAAATGTGCCTCTCGGCGTCGACTATCGAAGCACTACGACCTTCATTGCTTTCAGTGGGAAACTTTTGGCGTCAGAATTCGACACGAGGACATGAGATGTTTATCGCTATGAAATCACGTTCAAGAAGTCTCATTCAGCACACATCGCGATACTTGCTATCAGTTCCACAGTTTGGGTGAGTAGTCGTATATAGTTCTTTTAATGCCTTTTATCAAATGTATTCTGTCTTCTTTATTAATCAGATTAGTGCCATATGTTTAATCGCTGTATTATGTCGGTCATCCGCGGCTGTCTTTGAGTTTCATTGCGTTTAAATAAATGAACACAGCTGCTAATTAGTGTGATTAAACTATATCTGTCACGTGACGTGCCATAGACCTTCGATCCGTTTTATATTATTATTAATTTCAGGATCAATGATGTAAGTTGTATTTGTAGTAAATCATGGTAATCACGACACAATAGTAAAATGAAATGTGAAGTTAAAACACAGTAAATGGGACATTAGTAACTGTAACTGTAGTTTTACTATGATATATTAATAATCAATACAACAATACAATAATCACCAAACCAGCTATGTTTGTATCACTGTAATGTTAGTGTTTTTTATGTGCTTTTATATGACAGAAATCACAGTAATCATGTGTTCTGTACCATGCTTTTAATACCTTTTAATGTGAATCCAAAAAAAAACAAAACATCAAATTAAAAATAAATAATAAAACAATGTATTTTTCCATCTTCGCAGTTCATTCATATCAGTTTATATATATATATATATATATATATATATATATATATTTATAATATCTAAATATTTTGCTCACAGATCATTATTACATTCTGTATATAATTCAATTTTATTTTCTCTCCCTTTTTTATTATTTTTATTTTTAGCTGAAAAAGACGTAAAGGCAGTCAGCCCAGTGGTGTTTCTGGAGAGGGATTCCTTCAGAAATGGAGAAGACAGAAAGCTGCGGAGGCAGATATTTGCAGCAGTTAGTCTGTGATAGTTTGTCTCTTTTATCAAAAATTCCTGCTGTTATAATTTGTACAGCATTTGTTGTTTCTTAAACTGTTGCACTGTCCAAATACCCACACTTGCCATCTTTTCACTTGACCAACTTTGATTACTTATTTGAAAGTCTTTCCTGTATTTGGCCTAGTGTTCGAGTGAGCATGATGACCACGAGTGTGGTGTCGAACTTTTCATGACCTGATGACTGTGTTTCCCAATTCCTGATCCTGGAGAACCCCAGCACTGCACGGTTTTGGTGTCTCTCTTATCTGCCTTGGAGTCTTCACTGATGAGCTGATGAGTTGAATCAGGTGTGTTTGATCAGGGAGACATCTCAAATGTGCAGTGTTGGGCTTCTCCAGGACCAGGATTGGGAGCCACTGCCTTATGGGACACTTATGTGTTTAAAGAGATTTTTAATATCTAATTATCAATATTTCACATACTGTACTAAACACATCACAGTCTTAATAATCCAGTTTAACACTTGTATGATATTGTACAAGCCCCAGGACGGTCTCATCTGACACTATCAAAAGAATTCATATGACTATAGCTTGTTTATTAATTACTTGCTTTCAATAATGGATTCATTTAACATTTAATTTTACAGGCATCTTTACAGAGGCTGCTTTTATGGTCTAAACAAAAACACAGTGTAATGTATAAGTTGAATGTAATGTAATATTTCTGTTTTACAGGATTGTTTGAGGATAACGCTGCAGTTCTCCATCATGCACAAGGACTCACCTCGTTAACTCTTTATCCCCCACACACACAGATATGGTCCCTGGATCAGTGATTAGACTTTGCAGTGGTTTGATTTTTGCAGAAGATGTAACTTTGTTTTATTTATAAGCTCATAAATGAATACATTACAGAACCAGTGATGAAAACAATAGTTAAAAATAGTATTTTTCGTATTGATAAAGCATTTTGTTCTCTTTTTCAAGCTTCATACAGTGAACTTTTTAGACTTTATTAAGAGTTTTAGTAAAGGAGATATTCATACACAGTCATCCCTAGTTCCAGTCATGAAGTGATTCATGATGTTATTGTCAAAGCTAGCAGGTGTTTGTTTTCCTGAACACTTTCTCTGTCTTTCATTGTTCAGACAATCAGTGTTTTATTTGATGCTGTGCTGATTGAGTTTTATAGATGATATTGCACACTTGACATGCATGTCTTCATGGTGTTTTTTTGTGAGTTTGAAACATTTACATTGTGTTGTATAACATTTTGGTCAATTTAATTTTTTAATAAAATTGATCTTTTTCCAAGTGTTCTCTGAAAGACATACTGTATTTACTGTTTTGTTTTTTATATAAAGCATTTTCATTTGCATACTGAAAATAGTTAATGTTTACAACATAACTGC
>NW_020528722.1:0-19867 GCF_003368295.1 Carassius auratus
TCAAAACTCAGAACTCCTTACCAAGTTCATAAAGAGCATTTGCTGAAACAAAGCTCCACACATAGGCTTTTTTTTTTTTACTTTCTGACATCAACTAGATGAATACATTAACATGACGCCGCCCACATTTACATGTACAATGCCTGTAGAAAAATAAATATAGTCTTTTTGACACAAGAATATATTTAAATAACAATAAGTGATCTATAACAGTAAATTAAATGCATTAAGTATTAATGGTCTTCACTTTGCATCTGTCATGAATTCATTGTTTTTTGAGTACCTGTTCAATATTTTAGGGGTAAAAAACTCTGAGTTTGGAGGGGAAAATTGATCTTTAGGATTAAAAAAGAAATGCATTTACTGTATTGTGAAGTGTGTATTTGGATCTACATGCTTTTGTGGTTGAGAGAGAGAAATGGCCATATGGTAGTGTTATTGAGTCATGTATAGCTAGGACTAAAGAAGCGAATATCTGCATAACTTAGAGAGTACATCATTTATTCTCTTACATGATGAAAACATGCAAGGCCCAGGAGAATCTTGTCTTCTCACAAACCATGGTCCATAAAAGTCGATTATGGTTATGATATGAGTCTGTTTTCTGCTGCAAGGCGGATGTTGTATCACAAACACTGAGATGTTAGCCTATCTAATGTAGTATGAGAAACCCAAATGCTTGTAGATTTGTGTGAAAATGTGTGAGTTTGAAGTAAGTGTGTATATGTGTGCCTGTTGACGTTACACTGTTTAAATTAATTTTGAAATCTCTTTATTTATTAACATATTTTTTGCTTACCATACTATATATGTATATATAGACACACACGCACACACACACACACACACACACACACACACACACAACACACACACACCACTACAGCAATCCAAAAATACAACCGCAAAATTAGCAAAATTAGCAAAATAAAATATATTTTAATGTATGAAGTTGCATTGTATTTTGTGTAAATCCTTACACTGCAGCATTTAACAATATGCTGTATAATACAGGAGCTTATCCTCAGACTGCAGAGCTGGTGGAGAGAGACAGACTTGTGTCAGAATTTGTGAATTAACCAAGTCATGTACCTTCGTTCTCTGCTTACACCAAAATTTCAGTTCTGTGTTGCAGTGTTAAAAATTTAGTGACTGGCTGCATTCAATCATTTTGTGTTAATTGTGATTAAACCTTCTTTTGTTATTGTTGTATATATAAAGACTTTATGGTTACAGCTTTTTTTTTTCTTTCTCACATATATCATAATAATAGAAGTGATTTGACATTTCTTTGAGAATAAACACCTGTTAGTAAATATGTTGTCAGTCCTAAGCACACCACAGTGACCTCTGTGTCTACAGAGCAAGATTAAGTGCTTACATAAGAAGTGACGATCATATTTGCAGTGTGTACGAGGCTTGGACACTCAACAATTAGCCCTGTTGCCATTGGTTACCCAACACTGATCCAACACAATGTACTAAATTAGTTTCATTTAAGGACGTTAATGGAAATTCTACATCATTAATCTATCATTGTTTTCTATAGCTTGCTTGGGCCCTTTAATCAGGAGCAAACAGGATTTGTATGATCATGCGTGAGATTGTTTTGTTTTATGTGATGGATGGAGAATTTCTAACTTGTGGGTCTTTTTTTTTTAAAATCTTTCCTTTCCTCCAATGACTTGAATCTTACAGGTCAGTTGAACTTCATGCCAGGATGTTTTTTGTAGTTAAAGGAAGCCACACAGGGATAATTGCTTACATCAGATGCAATCAAAAATGACTTTTACCCCTCCCTTGTGTGTGTGTGTGTGTGTGTGCGCGCATGCATGCATGGGTTTGTGTGTTTGATCCATCACTTCTTGTGTTGGAATTTGATGCCTGATTGCTCTGTGGACATGCATAGATTGCCTGCAGCTGAAGCCTAAGAGCAATCTCTCTCTCTCTCTTCTCTCTCTCTCTCTCTCTCTCAACACACACACAAAACAAACAAACTTACACACAAACACACACTAAAAATGTTCAGTTACATATCGATTGAGAAGACAAAGCTGTATGCACGGCTAGGGAGTTTTGTCATTCTTAGTGCTGCTTGGACCTTAAACAGTATTTAAATCCTTCCTGGTGGGCACTGAAGTCACCCTACGAGGCCAGATTTACCAGAAGCTTCCTTTTGTGATGTTCTCATTTGACTGCATCCGATTACAGTGTCAAGTTGAATGAGTGGAGCAGATGAGTATCTACAGAAAGTTTGTAATCATGCAAAGCCATATTGCTTGAATATATGTTCATATTGAGTTTTTTAAAAATGTGGCCGCAAATCTAGAGACCTGTTTCGTAAAAGAAAACAATAAGGTCAGATCTAACTGCCGGACATGTCTGCAGCTGTTTGGATTCAGTCAATGGAAATAATTATCCACTATATGATTTGATCAGTTTTATTCGATTTTTGTCAGAGGCTGCTAAAACTAGAATTGTACATTTATTCTGAAGAAAATGTGAGTGTTGGTTGTCTGTGCTACTAGGATGTTCCGGGTGTGTTGCTGGGTAGTTGTTGGCGTGTTGATGGGCTGTTGATAGGCTGTTACTGGAATGTTTTTGAGTTGTTGATGGACTGTTGCTGTGGGGGTGTTGCTCAGGTGTTGATGGACTGTTGCTGGGGTGTTGCTCAAGTGTTGCTCAAGTTGTTGGGATGTTGATGGGCTGTTAATAGGCTGTTACTGGGCTGTTGCTGGAGAGTTGTTGGGTGTAGATGGGGTGTTGATGGAGAGTTTTTGGGTTGTTGCTGGGGTAGTTGTTGGGGTGTTGATGGAGTGTTGTTTGAGATGTTGTTGGGGTGTTGATTGGGTGTCGATGGGGTGTTGATGGAGTGTTGCTTGAGGTTTGCTGGGTAGTTGTTGGGGTGTTGATGGGGTGTTGTTTGAGATGTTGCTGGGTAGTTGTTGGGGTGTTGATGGGGTGTCGATGGGTGTTGATGGAGAGTTGTGGGGTGTTGCTGGGTAGTTGTTGGGGTGTTTGATGGAGTGTTGTTTGAGATGTTGCTGGGTAGTTGTTGGGGTGTTGATTGGGTGTCGATGGGGTGTTGATGGGGTGTTGCTGTGTAGTTGTTGGGGTTGTTGATGAAAGTGTTGTTTGAGATGTTGCTGGGTAGTTTGTTGGGGTGTTGATGGCGTGTTAATGGAGAGTAGTTTGGGTGTTGCTGGGTAGTTATTCGGGGACTTGATGGCCTGTTTGCTGGGGTGTTGATATGGTTTGTGCTATTTATAGGTTATTGATTGCATGTACTAGTGCAGAAAATGGCCAGTTCACACATTCAACATGGTGTTATGACGTGTAACATTAATTCATACAGGATTACTATACACACAATATGCTGCATTCTTAGCTCTTAGACAATTAAATTGTTAATTGTCTTTCAATATATCTTACATCTACAACTGTTCAACAGTTACTTGACTTCCTCTTCTGTCGGCTTGGGCACAGGAAGCTCTAATATCCTTGAAATGGAGTGTTTCTCTTTGACCCTCCACTGTCTGTAATTAAAAGGTCCCATTTGTGAGGTTAACTAGTCCAGTAAACTTTAATGAGCCATATAACTTAACCCATAATTGATACATATGGCCATTTCAGTGTTTAACTGCCTTTACTAATGTAGCATTTTTCTGATGTTGTTTTTATGAGATATCCTTTAAAGCAGATTGACATAAATGAGCAGTACTGTTGTTGTTTTTAAAATCCTAAATTTATAATAATGATTAGTCCTAGATGTTTTTTTTAAGCTTTAGTTTTCTTGTCAATACTGTTGTTTGATTAAATACCAATTTTGTATGTAAATGTAATCTCAATGTCTCAGGGGTTTCTTTAGCAAATTATAAAATGCCCCAGTATTGGTATTAAAGCAGCAAAACTATATTCTGTACTTTATTAGCTGTTGAGGAGCATGAGTAGACCAAAGTTGAAAAATTAAGAAAACCACTTGTTCAATATTAGCTGAACTAACCTAAAATTGCTTTGACAATCCTGCTTTAAATTTGTTTTCTGTTACCTTTACATTTTTATGCTAAATTAGTAAGCAATGTTAGTGGCTCTTCCCATTATCCAAGTGTCTTTTTAAAATAGGCCATAATGAGTTGCTTTTGAATGAGAGTGTGGGTTTGCTTCATTACCAGATTTAATGTGGGTTCTTTTGAAACCTGCTGAAAATATCACTTCACTGTATGGGAGAATGCTACACAAAGACAGAGAGCTTTGATCAGGTAACTTGTTTCTTTTATATTGTCAGCTGTCTGTGAGAACTTTTAGCTGCTCAAGGACAAATTCTTTGTTTCTGGTTTTGTACATATTAAGAACTTATTTTCTTACCTTGCAGCTAACTGCAGGAAATCTAAGTTTTACTAAGTAATATCTTTAACCAAAAAAGGTATTTCTCCAATTTTAACGTATCTGCTTCCTGTTGTCAGCACATTCTCCCCTTTCTAATTTTTAGAATATTGCCTCCCGTAAATAATATATCCTCTCCCTCTTTTCTTAAAAGCTTTAAAGAACAAAATAACTTCTGATTGCAACACATTATGAAAATGAAAAGGATTTAAATACCAGGGTTAAGTGTGGAAAACATCCATGTGAGGTGAATCCTTAGACTTACAGCACTTACACAATCCTTATACAAAGTGCTTTTCGAGTGAAAAAGCGATTAACTTGGTTGTTATTTTTTCAAGCAAATAGAGCACATCAGGTCTCCTTATCTTCAGATTTCTCTTTTATCTGAGACTCAACAGATAAAGCCATTGTAGAGCATCTAGTGTTGTTTATTGATCTCAGTGTCCTCCATTCAGCAGGCCTGCTCTCCTGCGCTGTTATGATAATGTGGTGTGAATCAACCCATTCTCACTCCAAAGGCGTCAAAAACCGAAGCATGGTCAAGCGCCCCTAGCGTCACTTTTATGACGCCAAATGTGCCTCTCGGCGTCGACTATCGAAGCACTACGACCTTCATTGCTTTCAGTGGGAAACTTTTGGCGTCAGAATTCGACACGAGGACATGAGATGTTTATCGCTATGAAATCACGTTCAAGAAGTCTCATTCAGCACACATCGCGATACTTGCTATCAGTTCCACAGTTTGGGTGAGTAGTCGTATATACGTTCTTTTAATGCCTTTTATCAAATGTATTCTGTCTTCTTTATTAATCAGATTAGTGCCATATGTTTAATCGCTGTATTATGTCGGTCATCCGCGGCTGTCTTTGAGTTTCATTGCGTTTAAATAAATGAACACAGCTGCTAATTAGTGTGATTAAACTATATCTGTCACGTGACGTGCCATAGACCTTCGATCCGTTTTATATTATTATTAATTTCAGGATCAATGATGTAAGTTGTATTTGTAGTAAAATCATGGTAATCACGACACAATAGTAATAAATGAAATGTGAAGTTAAAACACAGTAAATGGGACATTAGTAACTGTAACTGTAGTTTTACTATGATATATTAATAATCAATACAACAATACAATAATCACCAAACCAGCTATGTTTGTATCACTGTAATGTTAGTGTTTTTATGTGCTTTTATATGACAGAAATCACAGTAATCATGTGTTCTGTACCATGCTTTTAATACCTTTTAATGTGAATCCAAAAAAAAACAAAACATCAAATTAAAAATAAATAATAAAACATGTATTTTTCCATCTTGCAGTTCATTCATATCAGTTTATATATATATATATATATATATATATATATATATTTATAATATCTAAATATTTTGCTCACAGATCATTATTAACATTCTGTATATAATTCAATTTTATTTTCTCTCCCCTTTTTTATTATTTTTATTTTTAGCTGAAAAGACGTAAAGGCAGTCAGCCCAGTGGTGTTTCTGGAGAGGGATTCCTTCAGAAATGGAGAAGACAGAAAGCTGCGGAGGCAGATATTTGCAGCAGTTAGTCTGTGATAGTTTGTCTCTTTTATCAAAAATTCCTGCTGTTATAATTTGTACAGCATTTGTTGTTTCTTAAACTGTTGCACTGTCCAAATACCCACACTTGCCATCTTTTCACTTGACCACTTGATTACTTATTTGAAGTCTTTCCTGTATTTGGCCTAGTGTTCGAGTGAGCATGATGACCACGAGTGTGTGTCGAACTTTTCATGACCTGATGACTGTGTTTCCCAATCCTGATCCTGGAGAACCCCAGCACTGCACGGTTTTGGTGTCTCTCTTATCTGCCTTGGAGTCTTCACTGATGAGCTGATGAGTTGAATCAGGTGTGTTTGATCAGGGAGACATCTCAAATGTGCAGTGTTGGGCTTCTCCAGGACCAGGATTGGGAGCCACTGCCTTATGGGACACTTATGTGTTTAAAGAGATTTTTAATATCTAATTATCAATATTTCACATACTGTACTAAACACATCACAGTCTTAATAATCCAGTTTAACACTTGTATGATATTGTACAAGCCCCAGGACGGTCTCATCTGACACTATCAAAAGAATTCATATGACTATAGCTTGTTATTAATTACTTGCTTTCAATAATGGATTCATTTAACATTTAATTTTACAGCATCTTTACAGAGGCTGCTTTTATGGTCTAAACAAAACACAGTGTAATGTATAAGTTGAATGTAATGTAATATTTCTGTTTTACAGGATTGTTTGAGGATAACGCTGCAGTTCTCCATCATGCACAAGGACTCACCTCGTTAACTCTTTATCCCCCACACACACAGATATGGTCCCTGGATCAGTGATTAGACTTTGCAGTGGTTTGATTTTTGCAGAAGATGTAACTTTGTTTTATTTATAAGCTCATAATGAATACATTACAGAACCAGTGATGAAAACAATAGTTAAAAATAGTATTTTTCGTATTGATAAAGCATTTTGTTCTCTTTTTCAAGCTTCATACAGTGAACTTTTTAGACTTTAATTAAGAGTTTTAGTAAAGGAGATATTCATACACAGTCATCCCCTAGTTCCAGTCATGAAGTGAATTCATGATGTTATTGTCAAAGCTAGCAGGTGTTTGTTTTCCTGAACACTTTCTCTGTCTTTCATTGTTCAGACAATCAGTGTTTATTTGATGCTGTGCTGATTGAGTTTTATAGATGATATTGCACACTTGACATGCATGTCTTCATGGTGTTTTTTTGTGAGTTTGAAACATTTACATTGTGTTGTATAACATTTTGGTCAATTTAATTTTTTTAATAAAATTGATCTTTTTCCAGTGTTCTCTGAAAGACATACTGTATTTACTGTTTTGTTTTTTAATAAAAGCATTTTCATTTGCATACTGAAAATAGTTAATGTTTACAACATAACTGCCTTTTTATTCTTTATGGTGGCAAAAACGAGCTTGGTGACAGAGGATGCAGTGTAGTAATTTGGGCATGTTGTCTTTAAATGAGTTTGACATATCAATAAATAATGGAAGATCCTTACAAAAATATGCATGTTTATTATGCTTTATGTATTTATTTGTTCATTCATTCATTCATTCATTTATAATTTCTGTTTTTATTCCTAGAGTTCAAATGGTAGAGAATGGTAAATCACAGAAACACAAATGTGAACAATTTTAACTTTAAAACACAATGTAATATACGATGTAAATTTTAGAAGCACGTCATTTGATTAGTAAATATATTTGTCTTTGGTCAAAAAAAAAAATATACAAATCTTAAAAATGTGTCTTATATTTATTATAGAGGAATCTGTCTGTTGGATACAACTGCGACTGCTGGGCATGTGCACATCAATATTGCCCTATTTTTGTCAAGCTGAACAACGGAGGAAGGTGAAGACGTTAATAAAACAGTATCTTATAAGTAGCAAGCTTAATCTATTGTTAACCGAATCTATCCCTTCAGCCGAAAAACGAAAGACATCTGTCATACATGGATAAGGAAGTGTGACGCTGCTGCTCAGCTTAGATGTCATTGGCTATGACTTTTCAGGACAGTCTGTGGTTGGACTATCTTTTAACCCATATTAAACAGCGCATCATGTTAAAAAGTATGTTTTGCTCCTATCATCACATTAGTAATATATTAAGTCAACAATGAAGTGTTGCTATCTTGAGAAAAATGACATCTTTAGCGAGATCCTAATCCTAACCCTAAGCATAACTTCAATGAACTACAAAAACAGCCCCCTAGTGTTGCCTTTCTATAGATAGAACGACGGAGGCTTGTGGGTAATGTAGTTTAAAACTTTTTATTAACGAAACTAAATAAATTATTTATTTTAAGGAAAACTGGATATCTAAATATGTTTATTGTGCAAACATCTGTGATATATTTGAGAGGCAGGCTGAAATGTGGTATTTTACAGTGAGCAATATTTAAAATGCTTTTATGCCAGCTTTCCACTTATTTCTGAAAACTGAGCTCAACATTATTTTATCAGCATAGCATAAGTAATAATCCTGCCCATTTTCTCTTTGATATGTTAATTGGACTCTGATTTACAGCCATTTGAAATGTACAGTTTTGGGCTCTTCCGGGGGGTGCTACTGGGCCCCTGGGGGTAGCAGGGCAGTAAAACCTACATATATGTATTCTCCTCATCATGAACAACAAACTGAGCTGAGTCACATTTATATCTGACAGTTTTCACAGTCCTCTGTTTTCTATTCTATTCATCATGGCTATTATACCTTTAGACAGGACATTGTGAGGCCATCTGATGAAACATGGAAAAATTATAAAGAAATTATTTAATAATGAAAATAATAGATTATTTCTTTGATTTTTGAAGTAAATGGCAAGAAATATAATGGATGAACCTGCAACAACTTGCCATTATCTATTCCCCACTGTAAAGCAGTAATCAAGGACAGTGTATACACATTGTGATACTTCACTATTACACAAAGACAAATTCATGCAGTGCTAAGAATATTAATTTATATATATATATATATATATATATATATATATATATATATATATATATATATATATTAGCATTATATATAACTAATTAGCCGAAATCGGTGTAAAAATGTCCTCCTCACCCCCATATCTTGCTCCTCATGTGCTGGACATCAGTAATGTGCGTGCTCTTGGTTTTAATGCAGTACAAGATCCACGTTGATCATTCCTGCTACATTCTCAGTTATCCGTCAAGTGCTTGTAACAATAAAGCCCATGGCACCATCTTGTAATGCAGAATAATTAATCTTGTAACTCCCTTTATTTCACAAAAAATGTGCATATTTGTTACTAAAATATAAAAAAAATACTTTCTGGTGTACTGATGTCCCAGATGTTATTAATCCGATCAAAAATGTTTATGTCTTAAATAAAAAATAATCCCAATAATTAATATGTCGTTTTTCCAAGTCTAAAATAAACACATATGAGCCTACCTAGTAAAATTATGTATTTACCAAGAATCTTCAGAACACAATATTCACCATTTTCATTTTATTGAAGCATAGACTATAAAGTTGATAAAGTAGCATCAAGACAAATAAGATTCAATGAAAATAATTATCATCAAAGATACATTAACCTCATATATAAATCAGTTCACACAGATGAGTGATGAAATGTCCTTAAAAGTCACACAGTCCCATCCAGTCAACTGTGATACAGATCATGTGATACATATAAGACATGTGATACTGTTTCAGAAAATAATGATTCCCATCATCACATCTAAACTGGTTTCATCTCCCCATCGTGATCTTCTTCTCTCGTGTCTGGAAACAGTTTGTGGTTGATGTCCAGCACTGATGTGGTGTAGCTTGTTCTCAGCCAGAGGATCTCTCAGTCCTAACATCCCAGACCTGAAGTGAAACACACAATCCAGATCAAGTTGTTTAATGGACAGAGAGCGCAGCTTATGTTCTGTGTGATTTTAGCAGGGTGACCAACTATGACCCTTGTAGTACTGTACACTTACCATTCTTCAAGCTGTTTTAAGACCTTTTGAGAAGCTTTTTCTCTGAAGACAATTTACCACATCCTCTTCTTTCACTCCTTTCAAGAGCATCACTTGGTCAAAACCCCTCGTTTGGCTGAAGAGATCATCTGTACCAATAAAAATACTGCAATAATAATGTCATTCTGCAAGAATTAAGAAAAAGTTACAGAGGCAAAGATCTTGCTCATTAGACTGCATTAGCATGTGTAGTTCTCAGAGACTCTAGAATTCATCTATTGTTGCAGTAAATGTGTTTTTTTTTCCTCTAGAATCTTTCTCCAAAGTTCCTGACTTCTCTCACAAATGTGTTTTAGTCGGTGCAGTGTAAGGCCTGGCTTCAAACCAATCAACTATCAATTCACAATTTATAACATAACATTTACAAAACAATGAAATAATGTCAATTGGTGTTTATATCAACTAAACCAATTTCGTGATACTTGTCTACTTTTAAAACAGGTGGTGTGTTTTTAAAAACATAATATTAAAAATGTCCAGTCACACTTTGCTAACATGCTGTAATTGTAAATAGTAAAAAAAAGAAATCAAGGCTGACATGACCAATTCTGTGAGAGATCATCATAAAATGTTGTATAACACAGCATTGCTTCAACACACACATACCAGAGGACTTCTGTTTGTTTGAGCTCAAGATGGCCATCTTCATTCCTCATCCTGAGCAAATCATTTCCTTGGTCTTCCTTCTCTTCTGTGAAACAAGAAAATCTCTACTTACTCTGTGTGCAATTAATGTTGCTCATTAAACATAATTAAGTTAATTTGAAGTAAGATTCAGACCAGAGCATTTGAGGAGTAAATGTTGATTAAAAAAATATTCTAAACAAATGTACCTGGGAAGAGCTGATCATGGCAAGATTCGCTGAGACTCAGTAATAGTTCTTTTAGTTTTTAGGAAGGTTTGTGAGGGTTGGCTCTTCAAATAGCTGTTGAGCTCGATATTTTAGACCTGAAAAAGAAGAACAGCATTATCTGGAAAAAATCCTGTAAGACAGAAGGAAGGAAATATTATTAATTACGTGCAACTTGTACATTACACCTCTGTAAAGATGCTGTAAAATTAAATGTTAAATGCATCCATTATTGAAAGCAAGTAATTAATAACAAGCTATAGTCATATGAATTCTTTTGATAGTGTCAGATGAGACCGTCCTGGGGCTTGTACAATATCATACAAGTGTTAAACTGGATTATTAAGACTGTGATGTGCGACTGTGTTTAGGGATCATTTTTAAGACTCTGACCCTGTCCAGATACCCACACTTGCAGTCTTGGCCACTTGAGAGTGTGTGTACGTGACAGTGTGTGAACGAGACTGTCCCCGGTCTTAATAATGCCAAAGCACAGCGTCCTAAACACACACTAAACCTCTCCAATACTGCTCCGGAGCGCTATACAAAGCTTAGTGTATCCCATCATGCATCATGTTTTGGAATAAATCGTCAGACTTTTTGCCGAGGTCTCACAAAAGGTCATGGAAAGCTGTCCAATGTACAGTATGTGAAATATTGATAATTAGATATTAAAAATCTCTGTAAACACATAAGTGTCCCATAAGGCAGTGGCTCCCAATCCTGGTCCTGGAGAAGCCCAACACTGCACATTTGAGATGTCTCCCTGATCAAACACACCTGATTCAACTCATCAGCTCATCAGTGAAGACTCCAAGGCAGATAAGAGAGACACCAAAACCGTGCAGTGCTGGGGTTCTCCAGGATCAGGATTGGGAAACACAGTCATCAGGTCATGAAAAGTTCGACAAACACTTGTGGTCATCATGCTTACTCGAACACTAGGCCAAATACAGGAAAGACTTCAAATAAGTAATCAAGTAGTCAAGTGAAAAGATGGCAAGTGTGGGTATTTGGACAGTGCAACAGTTTAAGAAACAACAAATGCTGTACAAATTATAACAGCAGGAATGTTTGATAAAAGAGACAAACTATCACAGACTAACTGCTGCAAATATCTGCCTCCGCAGCTTTCTGTCTTCTCCATTTCTGAAGGAATCCCTCTCCAGAAACAACACTGGGCTGACTGCCTTTACGTCTTTTCAGCTAAAAATAAAAATAATAAAAAAGGGGAGAGAAAATAAAATTGAATTATATACAGAATGTTAATAATGATCTGTGAGCAAAATATTTAGATATAATAAATATATATATATATATATATATATATATATATATATATATATATATATATATATATATATAAACTGATATGAATGAACTGCAAGATGGAAAAATACATGTTTTATTATTTATTTTTAATTTGATTTTTTTTTTTTTTTGGGTTCACATTAAAAGGTATTAAAAGCATGGTACAGAACACATGATTACTGTGATTTCTGTCATATAAAAGCACATAAAAACACTAACATTACAGTGATACAAACATAGCTGGTTTGGTGATTATTGTATTGTTGTATTGATTATTAATATATCATAGTAAAACTACAGTTACAGTTACTAATGTTCCATTTACTGTGTTTTAACTTCACATTTCATTTATTAATATTGTGTCGTGATTACCATGATTTTACTACAAATACAACTTACATCATTGATCCTGAAATTAATAATAATTTAAAACGGATCGAAGGTCTATGGCACGTCACGTGACAGATAGAGTTTAATCACACTAATTAGCAGCTGTGTTCATTTATTTAAACGCAATGAAACTCAAAGACAGCCGCGGATGACCGACATAATACAGCGATTAAACATATGGCACCTAATCTGATAATAAAGAAGACAGAATACATTTTTATAAAAGGCATTAAAAGAGCGTATAATACGACTACTCACCCAAACTGTTGGAAATGATAGCAAGTATCGCGCGATGTGTGCTGAATGAGACTTCTTGAACGTGATTTCATAGCGATAAACATCTCATGTCCTCGTGTCGAATTCCTGACGCCAAAAGTTTTCCCACTGAAAGCAATGAAGGTCGTAGTGCTTCGATAGTCGACGCGAGAGCACATTTGGCGTCATAAAAGTGACGCTAGGGGCGCTTGACCATGCTTCGGTTTTTGACGCCTTTGGAGTGAGAATGGGTTGTAATACAGCATAATGAGACAATTTTAAGACATGAGACCAGAACACAAGGTAGGTTAAAAATGTCTGAAAATCATTGCACTAGATACAAAATATCAAAGAAATTTCATTTATTTCACACACACAAAGCTAAACATTTGACTCTAAAACTGTAACACTTTACTTGAAGCCTTTATGCATTATAATATTATTTTAATACATTAATTAAGCACCTTATAATGCATCGTATGATTTCATGCATAATTGTAACCACCTGTGGTTTCTTCTACTATGACCCTGGTGTGAACTTAAATTTATACATGAACTAAAATCACTAAAACACCAGCGGATTCAAACACACATAGAATTAAAAAATCATGAAAAGTGAATGTTAGTGAAGAAAAAAGATCTTGCTTTGAGTTTTTCGTCTTATGCATTGGTGTTCAGACATTGTACAGATACATTTTTTGGCAACAATATGTTGAGATGCCATACTGGACAGTTGAAGCAAGCGTAGTGTACCCTACAAAATAAATGTTGCACGGTTTGTATGTTGGTCTATTTTGCTAAAAATATATGCAAACTTATTTTTTTGTGGTGCATGACCTCTCGTGACCCAATGGTCCATGAGCTCATCTTCTGCCGTCTTTAATCTTTCAGATCTGCATACAGACCCACAGTCAGAGACATCGACTACAGGGTTCTGCTGCGCTTCCCACAGAAGGTCAGAAACATGGGAACGACTGACTTCCTGCCCGTCAAACCCAGACATCAGTGGGAGTGGCACAGCTGTCATCAGTGAGTCTGATTATCATCATTCTAGTGATTACACAGCCATGCATCTTTAAATTAAATCAGATGATTTGCAAAAAAAAAAAAAAAAATCAACACAGAAACCATGAGGCTCATTTCTTTATCAAATACTGTAATATATGTGAAAACGGGCTTAGAATTGAACAGATAGACTTCTTCACTGCACAAATACTTGTCGAAAGGAATAATGCTATGAAATGCACATATTTTGTGTGAAAGTGTTACTTGCTGCTGCAAAACAAGAAGTATTTTTAAAATCAACAGCCCAAAATTATTAAGAAACAAGTATTGGATTTCATTCAGCAAATAGGTGATGTGATTATAAATTATGATAAAATGATAAATAATAAAAACCCTATTGTAATGCATTCACTGCAATTCATGCTTCTTGCTTCTTATAAAATCAGCACAACAGCAATATTATAAAATGCATTAAGTTACATTTATTATGAGTTTTATAAATCTTATGTATGTGATGCATTTCAATGGGTTACTCATAACTCATGGGCAGTGCATGATCTTTGTGATTTCTGACAGGCACTATCACAGCATGGATGCGTTCAGTCACTATGATCTGCTGGACATCAACACCGGACTGAAGGTCGCTGAGGGTCACAAGGCCAGTTTCTGTCTGGAAGATACGGGCTGTGATCCTGGATTTCACCGCAGATACGCCTGCACCGCACACACACAGGTACACACACACACACACACACATCACAGTGTCCCACAATGCACAGCAGCATTATTATAGGTCACTAAAAAACATTTCCACTCAAAAGATTAATGAAAATTATAATAGAATCTCAATAACACTAGGAGATCAGTGTTATTTTTTATTAATATTTATATGCTATTAAAGTTTTTATTTTATATTTTGGATTAGCTTTTATTTTTATATTTTTAATTTTATAATTTTAAGTTAATGTTATGATATTTTTTTGTTCATTTTTATTAATTAGTTTTTTATATTACTATTACTATCAGTTTTAGTTTTTATTTATTTCCAGTTAATTAAAGTTCTTTTAAATCTCATATTTACATCTTATTTCATAATTTATTTTATTTTATTTCCATCAATTAACATTAAATAAATAGTAACACTTTTAGTTTTATTTATAATAACCCTGGATTAAACATTATTGCTGATCATTGAATTATTATTGCTGTATTCTTGCATACATCAATAATTACATTTAGTTGCACCATCTTCATTTTATATTTATATTTTATTTTATCTAAATTAACAAAAAATAATTTCAGTTTAGACAATAATAACCATGGTTGAGATGAATTTGTGCTTGGTGTATTTTTTATTAATAGGAATATTATAGCTAAGGCAACTAACTGTAATACATTTCTGATTTCTAATTTTCATTTAAGTTTTTCTACTCATTTTTTATTTTATTTTAGCTCAATTTCAATTAACAAAAAATAATAATTATATTTTTAACAGCAATAAATCTAAAGAAGACAGACTTGTGCTGATCATA
This sequence comes from Carassius auratus, assembly GCF_003368295.1. NCBI lineage: Eukaryota > Metazoa > Chordata > Actinopteri > Cypriniformes > Cyprinidae > Carassius > Carassius auratus. The sequence goes on from NW_020528722.1 coordinate 15,316, forward strand.
TTCAGTGTTTTGGTTTCACAGAGATGTTATTGCTGTGTTTTCAGGGTTTGAGTCCAGGCTGCCACGACACATACGCTGCCAACATCGACTGCCAGTGGATCGACATCACAGACGTCCCTCCTGGAAACTACATTCTCAAGGTATGAGATATAAAATGATGTAGACAATTTCCAAACGGGATCCTGTTGTTGATGTGCATGTTACTTCCTGTCCAGGTCACAGTCAATCCAGACTTCCTGGTGCCCGAGTCTGACTTCTCCAACAACGTTGTGCGATGTGAGGTCATTTACACCGGCGTTTACATCCAAACCAGAAACTGCGTCTTAACTGGGTGAGGAAATGCATTTTTATTTACTTCATCTCATTAATATTTCACAAATATGAGACCGGAGCAATAATGCCCTTCATTTCTATATTTCCACAGAATGTAAAGCCCTTGGGTCGGAGGTGATTTTTAAAGGCCTATATAATAGGTTTAATTATAGGAATTTAATTCAAAGCTTTTTTTAGTAACTTGAAACACTCTGTATAGTTGTTGGAGTAATATTTATGACTAGTGTACTGTATCTATTTTAGATGAGTTTGATTTCTTGCCCTAGTGCAAGCAATTTTAAGTCAAATCTACATGTGTTTGTGATGTTTGCATTATAATAGAATGTAATTTTACATTTATTTTAAATGAAGAACTATTAATGAATAGATCAGTATTTTAGTGTTTGTATTTATTGCATAGGTTATGAAAAATATAAACATATTTTAAACTAAGATAATATTGAGGGATTATTTTAGCTTTTTATTAGATAGAGGTGGAGTGGTTTACTCCAGCTCAGATCATAGTGTAAAATATACACTATTAAAGAGGTTGTTTCGGTTGATGTTTCTGTCTTTAACATCTTGAAATGTTTGTTGCGAGCTTCCCTCGTCTTTGCCTTGATTATAAGACTCCTTCCATGAATGCTGGACTTGGATGGATGAGGTCTTTTGTGTAAATGCAGAGAATGTAATAGAGAAAATGGATTGGGGTTGTTTTTTTCTAAACTCTTTCTTCATTGAATCACGAGTTCATTAAATACAGAATGCGTTCAAATGAGCTCTCTGTTGAGATGTTTAAAAAAGAAAGACGTGTAGATGTGGGACGAAACATTCCCAAGCACCAAAGGAATGAGAGTTGAGATCAAATCGAGCCAAAGATATCAGAGTCTGAGACGTTTTACTGCCTCCTTCGGTATTTACTGCACAGGAGAGGAAAAGTTTAACTGGGTCGAACCGTCTGGATGAAAATCCTCACACTAGATATCTGTCTGATCATGACTTCTGACTTCTAGATTGTATTTAATATTTTATAATGAGCAAAAACTATTTCTTTTTTCAATCTTTACAAACTCTGAGATTGAAACGGAGAAAACTGCAGACGTAAATAGGATAAACTTTCCCTTTTCTGAGTATTTATATGCAGTTCACCTAATATTTAACTTCCTCTAAAGACAAACAGTCGGTGCATGGAGAAAGAAATCCCACAATGCTTTGGGATCCAGTGTTATTTTAGCATTATTTATAGTTTTAATTAACATTTTGACATTAGCTTGATTTATTTTACTTTCAATTTAAGTACAAGTTTTAGTAATTTTTTTTTATTTTAGTGATTCATCAGGTTTGTAGAAATGTAGCATTACATCAGTGTCTCATCAATGTATGTTCAGCAGTGAATGGGTGCCGTCAGAATGAGAGTCCAAACAGCTGATAAAAACATCACAATAATCCACAGCACTCCAGTCCATCAGTTAACATCTGGAGAAGACAAAAGCAAAGCAAAACCATTATTAAGATATTTTTAACTTCAAACCATTGCTTCCAGCTAAAATATGAGTCCATCATAATCTTCTTAGAGTGAAAAAGTGGTCTGGTCTGAATCAGTAGAGAAATCTGCACACCTCCAAACAAATATGTGCAATGATTTTGATGTGTGAGACAAGAGGAGATTTTTTTTTTTTTTACTGGAGGAATTATGGATTATTGACCATTTTAGCTGGAAGCAACGGTTTACAGTTAGAAATGTTAAAACAAACAGCTTTTGACTTTTGTTAATGCTCAAGATGTTCTCTGATGGACTGGAGTGCTGTGGATTATTGTGATGCTTTTATCAGACTCTCATTCTGACGGCACCCATTCACCGCAGAGCATCCATTGATGAGACACTGATGCAATGCTACATTTCTCCAGGTGAACCGTTCCATTAAATGGTCTTCTGTATAGCCTACATGTAGTGTGCTGTTGAAGACGGTGTGATTTTGTCGTTCTGCAGACGGTTTGGAGAAGGATCTTGGTCTGTTTACTGACACAGAGCTGTGAAGGCCGAGATGTTATTAAATGCTCCAAAACCAATGAATGAATCTCTCTTCTGTCCAGCACTGACCCTCTCACAGATTCAGATTAGAAACATGGACATGTTATCATTTGTATTCAGCACCCTTCTTTGACGTCACTGTATAGCCTGTTCATGACAGCTAACATTTAAACAGCAGCACACTCATAGAGTGGCTTAACATAAAGAAATACATACACATATATATACAGTATATATATATATATATATATATATATATATATATATATATGTATGTTTTTGAATGTGTCTGGAAGAAGTCCTTTTCCTCTGCTGCTCTCGCTCTGCTCCACTCTAATATTGACTCATGGTTACATTCAGAATTGACATGTTTTTATGATGTTTATAGGACATTAAATGTGAACATGCTCCACATGTTATTTACTGTCTCTCTCAGGTCAATAGACGAGCGTTTGTTGTTGAACAGAGAGCTGTTGAAGATGCTCATTTACTGCAAGCAATCTTTTATTGCCAATTACTGAGAAATGCAACAGATTACAAGTTTGGTGTTGGAACATTTTTCACTCAGAATTTGCTATTAATTGCACAAATAATTAATAATTAATTAAATTAAATCTGAAATTTTGAAAGACTGAAGTAGTATTTTCTCGTAAAACATACTAAATAATATTTTATTTATAACTTCAAAAAAGTTGCTCTGTGTTTTTTTAGCAAATAAACCTATTTTTACCAAGAGTCATTTTTCATGGTGTGGGTGAATCTCATGAAAACAAATCAGAAAAGATTTTTGGCTAATATATAAATCAACACAATCTTTTGTCCCATTATGATTTTTTTTTTATATGTTCGTGAAAAATAAGCTAGTTCTAAGTTAACATAATTTATGCAAACATTTTGCTTTTGCTTTATTCGTTTGTTTGTTTATTTATTTTTGTTAACATTTCTACAAGCAAAATATAATTACTTGTTTATTTTGTGAAATAATATATGTAATACCAAATATTTTCTTTGCTCAAAATGTAATTTTATATATTTATTTTGATTTCGATGCAAAATATTACCTGAACAACAAGAACCTTTGTGTTGGCTATTATCCGTAATCATAAAATGTATAAAGTCCTTGATGTCACATAGACAAATTACTCAGTGCTGAATTTGGATCTGCATTCTAGTATATTGTTCTTATTACTGCAATGAAATTACATGGTTGAAATGCTAGTATACAGTATTATGGGTTCTTTAAAACATTGGTGAAACTCAGTAAGGGTGTAAACCCTGTTAGGTGCTAATTGGAAGTGTGCTCAAGAGCATATGGAGCACGCATGATCACTTGATGAAGGAAAAGCTGTTGTTTCGTGAGCAGTTTGCTCCTCTCAAACATGTCATGTTTGTACAGCTGCGTTCAGAGGATCACAAACACACACAGCCTAATGAAGACATTCCCAGTCACTGCATGCCACAGTGCTAATGGAACTACAGCCTCAATCAACCAATGTCCAGACATTTTATATTAAATAATAAATAAAGGTCTTACACATGCACACTAGCAACCCGCCAAAACTACACTCAGAACATCTCATCAACCACACAGCAACATGCAAAACACACACACACACACACACACACAAAAATAATCTTACCGACAACCTGGCATCCAACCGGAACACTTTATAATGGTGATATCATGAAGGTAAATTTAGCAAATTTCTAATTTATTTCATGTTTTGTCTACAAACTAACATTCCTCCAAGTTTTATGGTATTTGAAAATGATTTGGAAATTTTATTTCAATCCACACAGCAGCTGGATAAAGGAAATGCCTTAAAACTCTCTAAATTACTTAAACTGTATTGATTAATGCTCCTTAATGTGAATTTAATTTCTGATTTGTTTTTATGTATTTCAGCATTTATTTCGTAAATGTAATTTAATTATTCATTTGCTTGTTTGTTTGTTTGTTTGTTTCCTCATTTATTTATTTATTTGTGTATGCTGCTTGGATTGATTGTGTTTATGTTTAACAATGATTTTGTTTTTTGTTTCTAATTTGAAGAGATTTGATAAAGAAATAAAAAATAAATAAAAAGCAAGCCCTTTAAGAATATCATAATTTGTCCTTTTTATGACATGCAATTCAGTTTATGAAATTTCAAATGGTCTCCATGTATATGATTGATTGTCTACACATATTTATTCACTTTTTGGGGG
>NW_020528723.1:0-19115 GCF_003368295.1 Carassius auratus
AAATATGCATTTTTCATATCTCTGACCACTAGGTGGCGCTGTGTCGAAACACTGCAGGTAGTCTCAGGTCATGCTTATTATAACACACACCAAGTTTGGTCTCAAATATGAAAACGTTGCTGAGATATAGCCTCAGTGCATTTTTGGCCGTGCTTTTCGTCAAATTTGTTTACGTGTCATTCGACAATGGTTGGCGAATCAACTTGAATTCCATAACTTTTTGCCAGCATGGTCTGAGATGATCTGAGCCAATTTTCGTGGCAATCGGGACTAACCGTCTAGCACGAGTTCGAAAAAGTAGGTTTTTCGAAAATTGAAAATAGCGAAAAAAACTAAACCTTGCGATTTTTCATTTTGGGGTTCATTCGACTTGGCATGAGCCAAGGATTCAGAAGAAAAAAGAATTTCCATTTTCTGGCTACGGTTCAAAAGTTATTAGCATCAACATTGAAAGTTTGGACAAGTGGTGGGCTAGAGAGTTAGGAGTTAGAGACTTCAAAATTAGCTATAGTTAATGTTGGGACTGTCCTCTATAGTGTGCCAAATTATACAACTTTCCCGCAATCGTTCTATGGGCTGCCTAGACTTGCGGCGGAAGAAGAAGAAGAAGAAGAAGACAGAATAATAATAAGAACGATTTACATAGTGCCTAGCACTTCGCAAATATAGCTGCAAGCAGCAATTACGGGGCCAAGCACTCCAACGGCAAATGTAGGAGCTAAGCATCGCATGAAGCATCACACCAAATACATTAATGAGCAATAACAGCAATTTTGGAATTATTGTAATTGAAATGGCAAAAAAAAATCATAATACCACCTCTAGTAGCATGATTACTTGGCTTATAAGCTTGACCAATAGGTGGCACTGTTATAAAATCAATTTGGTGTACTCTGTGTGACTTTTCAATGACACACACAAAGTTTGGTGTCAATATGCAAAGCATTCCAGGGATACAGCCTCAAGTGTCATTTTCTCATTGTGCCTCAAATTCGTCGATTTGGTATGCGAAAAACGGTTTTGTCTATCGACCAAAATCCATAACTTTGTGTCAACATAGTCTGAAGATCATCTTGATTCGAATTTGGTGAAAATTGGACATACGGTTCATGAGGGAGTTCGAAAAAGTATGTTTTCCACATAAATCAAAATGGTGGACCGGAACCTTCAGTTAAACACTGGCATATTGGTATCTATGTTATCCGGCATAAGCCAGGGAATATTTTGAGCCCAGTTTCGTTGCAATAGGCTAATGGACTAAAAAGTTATTAGCATTTTAAAAAGTGTAATTACTCATGGTTAATGAATGGTTTATTACTCTTGACCAATAGGTGGCGCTGTTACCAAATTTATGTGGCATGGTCAGTGTGAGGTGGCGATGACACATACAAAGTTTGGTGCAAAATATGTCAAAGTGTTGCAGAGATACAGCCTCAAATGCATTTTGGCACCCTTCCAGCAAATTCGTTGATGCGCTAAATGAGAACCGTTACGTATATCGACACGAAATCCATAACTTTTTGCCAGCATGGTCTGAAGATGATTCACGTCAAAATTTGGTGAAAATTGGGCTAACGGTCTAGGAGGAGTTCGAAAAAGTAGGTTTTTCAACATTAAGCAAAATGGCGGACAGGAAGTATGGCCAATTTTCACATTATTGGTATCAATACTCTCGGCATGACCCACAGAATATAGCGAGACCATTTTAATTTTAATAGACTAATTTATTTCAAAAGTTATTAGCGTTTATGTGATATTTCATTATAACTATTGGCCACAAGGTGGCGCTGCCACCAAACTTTTTGAGTACCTTCAGGGCATGGAGCCGAATATTTTTGTAATTATTTGCGAAACGATACGATGCTGCGTTCAAAAAATACAGCATTTTGAAAATCATAATTCAAAATGGCCGACGCCTAAAATGGCCGACACAGGAAAATTGGATATCATTTGACTCGACATGACTCACTGAATCTAAAGAGACCAGTTGTGTGATTTTTGGCCAAACCATTCAGTAGTTATAAGCCAAAATATGCATTTTTCATATCTCCTGACCACTAGGTGGCGCTGTGTCGAAACACTGCAGGTAGTCTCAGTTCATGCTTGTTATAACACACGCCAAGTTTGGTCTCAATATGACAAACCGTTGCCGGGATATAGCCTCACGTGCATGTTTGCGTGCTTTTCGTCAAATTTGTTTACGTGTCATTCGACAACAGTTGGACGAATCAACTTGAATTCCATAACTTTTTGCCAGCATGGTCTGAAGATGATCTGAGCCAATTTTCGTGGCAATCGGACTAACCGTCTAGGACGAGTTCGAAAAAGTAGGTTTTTCGAATAATTGAAAATAGCGAAAAAACTAAACCTTGCGATTTTTGAATTTTGGGGTTCATTCGACTTGGCATGAGCCAAGGATTCAGAGGAAAAAAGAATTTCCATTTTCTGGCTTACGGTTCAAAAGTTATTAGCATACAAACATTGAAAGTTTGGACAAGTGGTGGCGCTAGAGAGTAGGAGATAGAGACTTCAAATTGCTATAGTTAATGTTGGGACTGTCCTCTATCAGTGTGCCAAATTATACAACTTTCCCGCAATCGGTTCTATGGGCTGCCATAGACTTGCGGCGGAAGAAGAAGAATAATAAAATATAGCTGCAAGCAGCAATCACGGGGCCAAGCATTCCAGCGGCAACATCAGGAGCTAAGCAGACCAAATGCAACAATGAATAATGAAATTAATAATTGCATGATTGTAATTGAAATGGCTGAAAATCGTTAATAAAAGTTCCACAGCGAGGAGCTAAGCATGGCATGGAGCATCAGACCAAATGCAACGAGTAAGAAAAGCAATTATTGGAAGAGTGTAATTGAAACAGCCAGTAAAACTCCAGTAAAATGATGCATTATCATTTTTGGAAAATAGGTGGCGCTGTAATCAAATCGCTTTGTTGTGTTCTGTGGGAGGTGACAATGTTGTGGGCAATTTCTTTCAAAATACTTACAGACCTTTAGGGCAATGAGTCGAACATGCCCACCGAGTTTCGTTCCGATCGACTTCTATTAACCTTGTCAAATAGGTGCTTAAAGTTGTTTGGCCAATGGCGGCCATGTTTTTTAAGATAAGTGAAATTCCTCATAGAGCACTTGTGCCACATTGGGCCATATCAATTTTCAAGTTGATTGGATCAGCGGTTGCTTAGTTATAGCCATTTTAGTTTTTTTTTCATCCTGTAGCGCCACCAAGTGGCAGATATGGAAAAAAAAATAATTTGACTAAAGTTTTTGTTCATGCATATGAGTTCTGAGTTTGGTGAAGATATCTCATTTTGTTCCCGAGTTATAGCCTTTTTCATAAAATTGGTCCACGAATTTGAATGTTTTGGGTCACCTGGTTTTTTGTTCAGTCTTGATCAAACCACTGCAGTAATATTCTCAGGACTCTCTAGATCAATAACTTTGAAAAAATATGTTGTATTTTGTCCTTTGGTTAGATAACATTTAAACAGGCCTAAAAAACAAAAGATTTCTGTTGTGAATGGCATTAAACTGCAAAAAAAAAAGGGGTAATATAATCACACATGCATTAGATCTGTATTTTTTCTAAACAATCATGCAAAATTTAACAGAGATTAGGTAAAAAAGAACACTGTAATATTTATAAAGCTTCAAAACCCAGTGTTGAATAAAAAATTGCAATTATAACCACTAGATGTCACCGGAAGACCACTAATGAGCTCACTAAAGACTAAAACATTACAGTTTATGGGCTTGTTGAGGGATTCATCTAGAAAAAATGTATATTACTATTATTTAATATTACTGTTCAAGCATTTCAGATCACATTGAGTCAAAGTTTACCAATTTATTCATACAGATATATCTAATGTTTATAATTATGCCAGATTATGATTGCAATGAAACCTGAAAAATGACATAGAAGCCCATAAAAACAGAAGACTTGCAATAGGTTTTATCACCCATCATTTATTTTAATTATCTATATATATAACAAAATGTGTGCATCTGTGTGTGGGTTTAAGCATGCTTATTGAGTATTAATATACTAGTTTAAACATTTCATGTTTGTGTGTGTCTGTAATTCTGTTCTATTCTTTTACTGTCAGCCATATCTAGGTTATTTAAAATCAGTGCAGTACTATTATCTAGACTGTGAAATTATACATAAATTGCGTATGCTTCTTTGGAATGAAATTAAGACAACATATAACAGTTATAAAGGTTAAAGAGACAGTGTTGTATGATAAATTGCATTTACGACCACTAGATGTCACTGGAAGACCACTAATGGGCTTTGCAGAGATATAGCCTCAGACTCATTTTGTGAAGATGCCTGACATCTGAAGCAGCGCTGTACAAAAACGGTTTCGTCTATTGACACGAAATCCATAACTTTTTGTCAGCACGGTCTGAAGATGATCTGATTCAATTTTGGTGAAAATCAGACAAACGGTTGAGGATGAGTTTAAAAAAAAAGGTTTTCAACATGAATCAAAATGGCGGACAGGAAGTTTTGCTTAATATGACATAATTGGTATGTATGTTGTCGGCATGTCCCAAGGAACATTTTGAGACATGTTTCATGATAATAGGCTAATGCAATCAAAAGTTATTAGCATTATTGGAAATGTAATAATTAGCGGTTATTGATTGGTTTATTACTCTTGACCAATAGGTGGCGCTGTGACCAAAATGATGTGGCGTGGTCAATGTGATGTGACAATGTCACATATTAAGTTTTGTGTAAATATCTCCAACCTTTGCAGAGATACAGCCTCAGATGCAGTTTGGCATCTTTCCAGCAAATTCGTTGGTACGCTAATTGAAAACGGTTACGTGTATCGACACAAATTCCATAACTTTTTGCCAGCATGGTCTGAAGATGATCCAAATCAAATTTGGTGAAAATCTGAGCAACGGTCTAGGAGGAGTTCGAAAAAGTAGGTTTTCAACATGAATCAAAATGGCGGACAGGAAATTTTGCCAAAATTGACAAATGGGGTATCGGTGTTCTCGGCATGACCCAAGGAATCTATCAACATCAGCTTTGTTACAATAGGCTAATGTATGCAAAAGTTATTAGCATTTTTCGAAAAAATCGTTATAACTATTGACCACAAGGTGGCGCTGCCCCCAATTTTTTTGTGTACATTCAGGGCATGGAGCCGGACATTTTTGTAATTATTTGCGAAACGATACGGAACTTCATTCTTAAGATACAGCAATTTACAACTAAATTCAAAATGGCCGACGCCCAAAATGGCCGAATTGGGAAAATTCGGTATCATTCGACTCGGAATGATGCACTGAATCTAAAGACACCACTTTTGTGATTTTTGGCAAAACCGTTCAGAAGTTATGAGCAAAAACATGCATTTTTCATATCTCCTGACCACTAGGGGGCACAGCGCCGAAACACTGCAGGTAGTCCCAGGGAATGGTTGTTATAAGACCCACCAAGATTGGTCTCAATAGGCCAAACCGTTGCGGAGATATAGCCTCACGTTCACGTTTGCGTGCTTTTCGAAGAATTCGTTCATGAGCTATTCGGAAACGGTTTGAGAAATCAACTTGAATTCCATAACTTTTTGCCAGCATGGTCTGAAGATTATCTGATTCAATTTTCGTGACAATCGGTGCAACGGCCTAGGACGAGTTCGAAAAAGTAGGTTTTACGAACAATTGACGATAGCGAAAAAACTAAGCCTTGCGATTTTTGAATTTCGGTGTCCATTCGACTCGGCATGAGCCAAGGAATCACAGGAAAAAAGAATTTTCATTTTGTGGCTTACGGTTCAAGAGTTATTAGCATCAAGTTTTTGAAAGTTTAGACAATTGGTGGCGCTAGAGAGTTTGAGTTAGAGACTTCAAATTTGCTACGGTTAATGTTCAGACAGTCCTCTATTAGTGTGCCAAATTATACAACTTTCCCGCAATCGGTTCTATGGGCTACCATAGACTTGGGGTGGAAGAAGAAGAATAATAATAATAATAACGCCAACGAACACAATAGGTGCCTTCGCACCTTCGGTGCTTGGCCCCTAAATAACGCCAACAAACACAATAGGTGCCTTCGCACCTTCGGTGCTTGGCCCCTAAATATAGCTGCAAGCAGCAATTACGGGGCCAAGCACTCCAACGGCAAATGTAGTAGCTAAGCATCGCATAAAGCATCACACCAAATACATTAATGAGCAATAACAGCAATTTTGGAATTATTGTATTTGAAATGGCAAAAAAAAAAAAACACCAATACCACCTCTAGTAGCATGATTACTTGGTTTATCAAGCTTGACCAATAGGTGACACTGTTATAAAATCAATTTGGTGTACTCTGTGTGACTTTTCAATGACACACACAAAGTTTGGTGTCAATATGCCAAAGCATTCCAGGGATACAGCCTCAAGTGTCATTTTCTCATTGTGCCTCAAATTCGTCGATGTGGTATGCGAAAACGGTTTTGTCTATCGACTCAAAATCCATAACTTTGAATCAGTATAGCTGAAGATCATTTGATTCGAATTTGGTGAAAATCGGACATACGGTTGATGAGGAGTTCGAAAAAGTATGTTTTCAACATAAATCAAAATGGCGGACCGGAAGTTCAGCTTACTGTGGTATATTTGGTATCTATGTTATCGGCATAAGCCAGGGAATATTTTGAGCCCAGTTTCCTTCAAATAGGCTAATGCAATAAAAAGTTATTAGCATTTTAAAAAGTGTAATTACTCATGGTTAATGAATGGTTTATTACTCTTGACCAATAGGTGGCGCTGTTACCAAATTTATGTGGCATGGTCAGTGTGAGGTGGCGATGACACATACAAAGTTTGGTGCAAATATGTCAAAGTGTTGCAGAGATACAGCCTCAAATGCATTTTGGCACCCTTCCAGCAAATTCGTTGATGCGCTAAATGAGAACCGTTACGTATATCGACACGAAATCCATAACTTTTTGCCAGCATGGTCTGAAGATGATTCACGTCAAATTTGGTGAAAATTGGGCTAACGGTCTAGGAGGAGTTCGAAAAAGTAGGTTTTCAACATTAAGCAAAATGGCGGACAGGAAGTAAGGCCAATTTTCACATTATTGGTATCAATACTCTCGGCATGACCCACAGAATATAGCGAGACCATTTTAATTTTAATAGACTAATTTATTCAAAAGTTATTAGCATTTATGTGATATTTCATTATAACTATTGGCCACAAGGTGGCGCTGCCACCAAACTTTTTGAGTACCTTCAGGGCATGGAGCCGAATATTTTTGTAATTATTTGCGAAACGATACGATGCTGCGTTCAAAAAATACAGCATTTTAAATCATAATTCAAAATGGCCGACGCCTAAAATGGCCGACACAGGGAAAATTGGATATCATTCGACTCGACATGACTCACTGAATCTAAAGAGACCAGTTGTGTGATTTTTGGCCAAACCATTCAGTAGTTATAAGCCAAAATATGCATTTTTCATATCTCCTGACCACTAGGTGGCGCTGTGTCGAAACACTGCAGGTAGTCTCAGTTCATGCTTGTTATAACACACACCAAGTTTGGTCTCAATATGCCAAACCGTTGCTGAGATATAGCCTCACGTGCATTTTTGCGTGCTTTTCGTCAAATTTGTTTACGTGTCATTCGACAACGGTTGGACGAATCAACTTGAATTCCATAACTTTTTGCCAGCATGGTCTGAAGATGATCTGAGCCAATTTTCGTGGCAATCGGACTAACCGTCTAGGACGAGTTCGAAAAAGTAGGTTTTTCGAATAATTGAAAATAGCGAAAAAACTAAACCTTGCGATTTTTGAATTTTGGGGTTCATTCGACTTGGCATGAGCCAAGGATTCAGAGGAAAAAAGAATTTCCATTTTCTGGCTTACGGTTCAAAAGTTATTAGCATACAAACATTGAAAGTTTGGACAAGTGGTGGCGCTAGAGAGTAGGAGTTAGAGACTTCAAATTTGCTATAGTTAATGTTGGGACTGTCCTCTATCAGTGTGCCAAATTATACAACTTTCCCGCAATCGGTTCTATGGGCTGCCATAGACTTGCGGCGGAAGAAGAAGAAGAAGAAGAAGAAGAAGCAGAAATATAGCTGCAAGCAGCAATCACGGGGCCAAGCATTCCAGCGGCAACATCAGGAGCTAAGCATATGTAGCATCAGACCAAATGCAACAATGAATAATGAAATTAATAATTGCATGATTGTAATTGAAATGGCTGAAAATCGTTAATAAAAGTTCCACAGCGAGGAGCTAAGCATGGCATGGAGCATCAGACCAAATGCAACGAGTAAGAAAAGCAATTATTGGAAGAGTGTAATTGAAACAGCCAGTAAAACTCCAGTAAAATGATGCATTATCATTTTTGGAAAATAGGTGGCGCTGTAATCAAATCGCTTTGTTGTGTTCTGTGGGAGGTGACAATGTTGTGGGCAATTTCTTTCAAAATACTTACAGACCTTTAGGGCAATGAGTCGAACATGCCCACCGAGTTTCGTTCCGATCGACTTCCATTAACCTTGTCAAATAGGTGCTTAAAGTTGTTTGGCCAATGGCGGCCATGTTTTTTAAGATAAGTGAAATTCCTCATAGAGCACTTGTGCCACATTGGGCCATATCAATTTTCAAGTTGATTGGATCAACGGTTGCTTAGTTATAGCCATTTGATTTTTTTTCATCCTGTAGCGCCACCAAGTGGCAGATATGGAAAAAAATAATAATTTGACTAAAGTTTTTGTTCATGCATATGAGTTCTGAGTTTGGTGAAGATATCTCATTTTGTTCCCGAGTTATAGCCTTTTTCGTAAAATTGGTCCACGAATTTGAATGTTTTGGGTCACCTGGTTTTTTGTTCAGTCTTGATCAAACCACTGCAATAATATTCTCTGGACTCTCTAGATCAATAATTTTCAAAAATATGTTGCATTTTGTCCTTTGGTTAGCTATAAGAGGTCATTTAGGAAAGGGCCGTGGCCACATGTAACCTAAAGCCTATAAAACTGAAACAAAAACTCAAAACTTTATGAAACTTGGTTATAACATGTGAAAGATGACCCACCAAGCATGCAAAGTTTCATTAAGATCAGAAAATAGCTGGTGCTATAACAGTTAAAATGGCCTAAAAAACAAAAGATTTCTGTTGTGAATGGCATTAAACTGCAAAAAAAAAGGGGTAATATAATCACACATGCATTAGATCTGTATTTTTTCTAAACAATCATGCAAAATTTAACAGAGATTAGGTAAAAAAGAACACTGTAATATTTATAAAGCTTCAAAACCCAGTGTTGAATAAAAAATTGCAATTATAACCACTAGATGTCACCGGAAGACCACTAATGAGCTCACTAAAGACTAAAACATTACAGTTTATGGGCTTGTTGAGGGATTCATCTAGAAAAAATGTATATTACTATTATTTAATATTACTGTTCAAGCATTTCAGATCACATTGAGTCAAAGTTTACCAATTTATTCATACAGATATATCTAATGTTTATAATTATGCCAGATTATGATTGCAATGAAACCTGAAAAATGACATAGAAGCCCATAAAAACAGAAGACTTGCAATAGGTTTTATCACCCATCATTTATTTTAATTATCTATATATATAACAAAATGTGTGCATCTGTGTGTGGGTTTAAGCATGCTTATTGAGTATTAATATACTAGTTTAAACATTTCATGTTTGTGTGTGTCTGTAATTCTGTTCTATTCTTTTACTGTCAGCCATATCTAGGTTATTTAAAATCAGTGCAGTACTATTATCTAGACTGTGAAATTATACATAAATTGCGTATGCTTCTTTGGAATGAAATTAAGACAACATATAACAGTTATAAAGGTTAAAGAGACAGTGTTGTATGATAAATTGCATTTACGACCACTAGATGTCACTGGAAGACCACTAATGGGCTTTGCAGAGATATAGCCTCAGACTCATTTTGTGAAGATGCCTGACATCTGAAGCAGCGCTGTACAAAAACGGTTTCGTCTATTGACACGAAATCCATAACTTTTTGTCAGCACGGTCTGAAGATGATCTGATTCAATTTTGGTGAAAATCAGACAAACGGTTGAGGATGAGTTTAAAAAAAAAGGTTTTCAACATGAATCAAAATGGCGGACAGGAAGTTTTGCTTAATATGACATAATTGGTATGTATGTTGTCGGCATGTCCCAAGGAACATTTTGAGACATGTTTCATGATAATAGGCTAATGCAATCAAAAGTTATTAGCATTATTGGAAATGTAATAATTAGCGGTTATTGATTGGTTTATTACTCTTGACCAATAGGTGGCGCTGTGACCAAAATGATGTGGCGTGGTCAATGTGATGTGACAATGTCACATATTAAGTTTTGTGTAAATATCTCCAACCTTTGCAGAGATACAGCCTCAGATGCAGTTTGGCATCTTTCCAGCAAATTCGTTGGTACGCTAATTGAAAACGGTTACGTGTATCGACACAAATTCCATAACTTTTTGCCAGCATGGTCTGAAGATGATCCAAATCAAATTTGGTGAAAATCTGAGCAACGGTCTAGGAGGAGTTCGAAAAAGTAGGTTTTCAACATGAATCAAAATGGCGGACAGGAAATTTTGCCAAAATTGACAAATGGGGTATCGGTGTTCTCGGCATGACCCAAGGAATCTATCAACATCAGCTTTGTTACAATAGGCTAATGTATGCAAAAGTTATTAGCATTTTTCGAAAAAATCGTTATAACTATTGACCACAAGGTGGCGCTGCCCCCAATTTTTTTGTGTACATTCAGGGCATGGAGCCGGACATTTTTGTAATTATTTGCGAAACGATACGGAACTTCATTCTTAAGATACAGCAATTTACAACTAAATCCAAAATGGCCGACGCCCAAAATGGCCGAATTGGGAAAATTCGGTATCATTCGACTCGGAATGATGCACTGAATCTAAAGACACCACTTTTGTGATTTTTGGCAAAACCGTTCAGAAGTTATGAGCAAAAACATGCATTTTTCATATCTCCTGACCACTAGGGGGCACAGCGCCGAAACACTGCAGGTAGTCCCAGGGAATGGTTGTTATAAGACCCACCAAGATTGGTCTCAATAGGCCAAACCGTTGCGGAGATATAGCCTCACGTTCACGTTTGCGTGCTTTTCGAAGAATTCGTTCATGAGCTATTCGGAAACGGTTTGAGAAATCAACTTGAATTCCATAACTTTTTGCCAGCATGGTCTGAAGATTATCTGATTCAATTTTCGTGACAATCGGTGCAACGGCCTAGGACGAGTTCGAAAAAGTAGGTTTTACGAACAATTGACGATAGCGAAAAAACTAAGCCTTGCGATTTTTGAATTTCGGTGTCCATTCGACTCGGCATGAGCCAAGGAATCACAGGAAAAAAGAATTTTCATTTTGTGGCTTACGGTTCAAGAGTTATTAGCATCAAGTTTTTGAAAGTTTAGACAATTGGTGGCGCTAGAGAGTTTGAGTTAGAGACTTCAAATTTGCTACGGTTAATGTTCAGACAGTCCTCTATTAGTGTGCCAAATTATACAACTTTCCCGCAATCGGTTCTATGGGCTACCATAGACTTGGGGTGGAAGAAGAAGAAGAATAATAAATATAGCTGCAAGCAGCAATTACGGGGCCAAGCACTCCAACGGCAAATGTAGGAGCTAAGCATCGCAT
Organism: Carassius auratus; assembly: GCF_003368295.1. Lineage (NCBI taxonomy): Eukaryota > Metazoa > Chordata > Actinopteri > Cypriniformes > Cyprinidae > Carassius > Carassius auratus. The sequence goes on from NW_020528723.1 coordinate 11,713, forward strand.
GAAGCATCACACCAAATTCATTAATGAGCAATAACAGCAATTTTGGAATTATTGTAATTGAAATGGCAAAAAAAAAAATCATAATACCACCTCTAGTAGCATGATTACTTGGCTTATCAAGCTTGACCAATAGGTGGCACTGTTATAAAATCAATTTGGTGTACTCTGTGTGACTTTTCAATGACACACACAAAGTTTGGTGTCAATATGCCAAAGCATTCCAGGGATACAGCCTCAAGTGTCATTTTCTCATTGTGCCTCAAATTCGTCGATGTGGTATGCGAAAACGGTTTTGTCTATCGACTCAAAATCCATAACTTTGAGTCAGCATAGTCTGAAGATCATTTGATTCGAATTTGGTGAAAATCGGACCTACGGTTGATGAGGAGTTCGAAAAAGTAGGTTTTCAACATAAATCAAAATGGCGGACCGGAAGTTCAGCTTACTATGGTATATTTGGTATCTATGTTATCGGCATAAGCCAGGGAATATTTTGAGCCCAGTTTCCTTCAAATAGGCTAATGCAATAAAAAGTTATTAGCATTTTTAAAAGTGTAATTATTCATGGTTAATGAATGGTTTATTACTCTTGACCAATAGGTGGCGCTGTTACCAAATTTATGTGGCATGGTCAGTGTGAGGTGGCGATGACACATACAAAGTTTGGTGCAAATATGTCAAAGTGTTGCAGAGATACAGCCTCAAATGCATTTTGGCACCCTTCCAGCAAATTCGTTGATGCGCTAAATGAGAACCGTTTCGTATATCGACACGAAATCCATAACTTTTTGCCAGCATGGTCTGAAGATGATTCACGTCAAATTTGGTGAAAATTGGACTAACGGTCTAGGAGGAGTTCGAAAAAGTAGGTTTTCAACATTAAGCAAAATGGCGGACAGGAAGTATGGCCAATTTTCACATAATTGGTATCAATGCTCTCGGCATGACCCACAGAATATAGCGAGACCATTTTAATTTTAATAGACTAATTTATTCAAAAGTTATTAGCATTTATGTGATATTTCATTATAACTATTGGCCACAAGGTGGCGCTGCCACCAAACTTTTTGAGTACCTTCAGGGCATGGAGCCGAATATTTTTGTAATTATTTGCGAAACGATACGATGCTGCGTTCAAAAAATACAGCATTTTAAAACATAATTCAAAATGGCCGACGCCTAAAATGGCCGACACAGGAAAATTGGATATCATTTGACTCGACATGACTCACTGAATCTAAAGAGACCAGTTGTGTGATTTTTGGCCAAACCATTCAGTAGTTATAAGCCAAAATATGCATTTTTCATATCTCCTGACCACTTAGGTGGCGCTGTGTCGAAACACTGCAGGTAGTCTCAGTTCATGCTTGTTATAACACACGCCAAGTTTGGTCTCAATATGACAAACCGTTGCCGGGATATAGCCTCACGTGCATGTTTGCGTGCTTTTCGTCAAATTTGTTTACGTGTCATTCGACAACAGTTGGACGAATCAACTTGAATTCCATAACTTTTTGCCAGCATGGTCTGAAGATGATCTGAGCCAATTTTCGTGGCAATCGGACTAACCGTCTAGGACGAGTTCGAAAAAGTAGGTTTTTCGAATAATTGAAAATAGCGAAAAAACTAAACCTTGCGATTTTTGAATTTTGGGGTTCATTCGACTTGGCATGAGCCAAGGATTCAGAGGAAAAAAGAATTTCCATTTTCTGGCTTACGGTTCAAAAGTTATTAGCATACAAACATTGAAAGTTTGGACAAGTGGTGGCGCTAGAGAGTAGGAGATAGAGACTTCAAATTTGCTATAGTTAATGTTGGGACTGTCCTCTATCAGTGTGCCAAATTATACAACTTTCCCGCAATCGGTTCTATGGGCTGCCATAGACTTGCGGCGGAAGAAGAAGAAAGAAGCAGAATAATAATAACGCCAACGGAAACAATAGGTGCCTACGCACCTTCGGTGCTTGGCCCCTAATAACGCCAACAACACAATAGGTGCCTTCGCACCTTCGGTGCTTGGCCCCTAAATATAGCTGCAAGCAGCAATCACGGGGCCAAGCATTCCAGCGGCAACATCAGGAGCTAAGCATATGTAGCATCAGACCAAATGCAACAATGAATAATGAAATTAATAATTGCATGATTGTAATTGAAATGGCTGAAAATCGTTAATAAAAGTTCCACAGCGAGGAGCTAAGCATGGCATGGAGCATCAGACCAAATGCAACGAGTAAGAAAAGCAATTATTGGAAGAGTGTAATTGAAACAGCCAGTAAAACTCCAGTAAAATGATGCATTATCATTTTTGGAAAATAGGTGGCGCTGTAATCAAATCGCTTTGTTGTGTTCTGTGGGAGGTGACAATGTTGTGGGCAATTTCTTTCAAAATACTTACAGACCTTTAGGGCAATGAGTCGAACATGCCCACCGAGTTTCGTTCCGATCGACTTCCATTAACCTTGTCAAATAGGTGCTTAAAGTTGTTTGGCCAATGGCGGCCATGTTTTTTAAGATAAGTGAAATTCCTCATAGAGCACTTGTGCCACATTGGGCCATATCAATTTTCAAGTTGATTGGATCAACGGTTGCTTAGTTATAGCCATTTGATTTTTTTTCATCCTGTAGCGCCACCAAGTGGCAGATATGGAAAAAAAAAATAATTTGACTAAAGTTTTTGTTCATGCATATGAGTTCTGAGTTTGGTGAAGATATCTCATTTTGTTCCCGAGTTATAGCCTTTTTTCGTAAAATTGGTCCACGAATTTGAATGTTTTGGGTCACCTGGTTTTTTGTTCAGTCTTGATCAAACCACTGCAATAATATTCTCTGGACTCTCTAGATCAATAATTTTCAAAAATATGTTGCATTTTGTCCTTTGGTTAGCTATAAGAGGTCATTTAGGAAAGGGCCGTGGCCACATGTAACCTAAAGCCTATAAAACTGAAACAAAAACTCAAAACTTTATGAAACTTGGTTATAACATGTGAAAGATGACCCACCAAGCATGCAAAGTTTCATTAAGATCAGAAAATAGCTGGTGCTATAACAGTTAAAATGGCCTAAAAAACAAAAGATTTCTGTTGTGAATGGCATTAAACTGCAAAAAAAAAAGGGGTAATATAATCACACATGCATTAGATCTGTATTTTTTCTAAACAATCATGCAAAATTTAACAGATATTAGGTAAAAAAGAACACTGTAATATTTATAAAGCTTCAAAACCCAGTGTTGAATAAAAAATTGCAATTATAACCACTAGATGTCACCGGAAGACCACTAATGAGCTCACTAAAGACTAAAACATTACAGTTTATGGGCTTGTTGAGGGATTCATCTAGAAAAAATGTATATTACTATTATTTAATATTACTGTTCAAGCATTTCAGATCACATTGAGTCAAAGTTTACCAATTTATTCATACAGATATATCTAATGTTTATAATTATGCCAGATTATGATTGCAATGAAACCTGAAAAATGACATAGAAGCCCATAAAAACAGAAGACTTGCAATAGGTTTTATCACCCATCATTTATTTTAATTATCTATATATATAACAAAATGTGTGCATCTGTGTGTGGGTTTAAGCATGCTTATTGAGTATTAATATACTAGTTTAAACATTTCATGTTTGTGTGTGTCTGTAATTCTGTTCTATTCTTTTACTGTCAGCCATATCTAGGTTATTTAAAATCAGTGCAGTACTATTATCTAGACTGTGAAATTATACATAAATTGCGTATGCTTCTTTGGAATGAAATTAAGACAACATATAACAGTTATAAAGGTTAAAGAGACAGTGTTGTATGATAAATTGCATTTACGACCACTAGATGTCACTGGAAGACCACTAATGGGCTTTGCAGAGATATAGCCTCAGACTCATTTTGTGAAGATGCCTGACATCTGAAGCAGCGCTGTACAAAAACGGTTTCGTCTATTGACACGAAATCCATAACTTTTTGTCAGCACGGTCTGAAGATGATCTGATTCAATTTTGGTGAAAATCAGACAAACGGTTGAGGATGAGTTTAAAAAAAAAGGTTTTCAACATGAATCAAAATGGCGGACAGGAAGTTTTGCTTAATATGACATAATTGGTATGTATGTTGTCGGCATGTCCCAAGGAACATTTTGAGACATGTTTCATGATAATAGGCTAATGCAATCAAAAGTTATTAGCATTATTGGAAATGTAATAATTAGCGGTTATTGATTGGTTTATTACTCTTGACCAATAGGTGGCGCTGTGACCAAAATGATGTGGCGTGGTCAATGTGATGTGACAATGTCACATATTAAGTTTTGTGTAAATATCTCCAACCTTTGCAGAGATACAGCCTCAGATGCAGTTTGGCATCTTTCCAGCAAATTCGTTGGTACGCTAATTGAAAACGGTTACGTGTATCGACACAAATTCCATAACTTTTTGCCAGCATGGTCTGAAGATGATCCAAATCAAATTTGGTGAAAATCTGAGCAACGGTCTAGGAGGAGTTCGAAAAAGTAGGTTTTCAACATGAATCAAAATGGCGGACAGGAAATTTTGCCAAAATTGACAAATGGGGTATCGGTGTTCTCGGCATGACCCAAGGAATCTATCAACATCAGTTTTGTTACAATAGGCTAATGTATGCAAAAGTTATTAGCATTTTTCGAAAAAATCGTTATAACTATTGACCACAAGGTGGCGCTGCCCCCAATTTTTTTGTGTACATTCAGGGCATGGAGCCGGACATTTTTGTAATTATTTGCGAAACGATACGGAACTTCATTCTTAAGATACAGCAATTTACAACTAAATTCAAAATGGCCGACGCCCAAAATGGCCGAATTGGGAAAATTCGGTATCATTCGACTCGGAATGATGCACTGAATCTAAAGACACCACTTTTGTGATTTTTGGCAAAACCGTTCAGAAGTTATGAGCAAAAACATGCATTTTTCATATCTCCTGACCACTAGGGGGCACAGCGCCGAAACACTGCAGGTAGTCCCAGGGAATGGTTGTTATAAGACCCACCAAGATTGGTCTCAATAGGCCAAACCGTTGCGGAGATATAGCCTCACGTTCACGTTTGCGTGCTTTTCGAAGAATTCGTTCATGAGCTATTCGGAAACGGTTTGAGAAATCAACTTGAATTCCATAACTTTTTGCCAGCATGGTCTGAAGATTATCTGATTCAATTTTCGTGACAATCGGTGCAACGGCCTAGGACGAGTTCGAAAAAGTAGGTTTTACGAACAATTGACGATAGCGAAAAAACTAAGCCTTGCGATTTTTGAATTTCGGTGTCCATTCGACTCGGCATGAGCCAAGGAATCACAGGAAAAAAGAATTTTCATTTTGTGGCTTACGGTTCAAGAGTTATTAGCATCAAGTTTTTGAAAGTTTAGACAATTGGTGGCGCTAGAGAGTTTGAGTTAGAGACTTCAAATTTGCTACGGTTAATGTTCAGACAGTCCTCTATTAGTGTGCCAAATTATACAACTTTCCCGCAATCGGTTCTATGGGCTACCATAGACTTGGGGTGGAAGAAGAAGAATAATAATAAATATAGCTGCAAGCAGCAATCACGGGGCCAAGCATTCCAGCGGCAACATCAGGAGCTAAGCATATGTAGCATCAGACCAAATGCAACAATGAATAATGAAATTAACAATTGCATGATTGTAATTGAAATGGCTGAAAATCGTTAATAAAAGTTCCACAGCGAGGAGCTAAGCATGGCATGGAGCATCAGACCAAATGCAACGAGTAAGAAAAGCAATTATTGGAAGAGTGTAATTGAAACAGCCAGTAAAACTCCAGTAAAAATGATGCATTATCATTTTTGGAAAATAGGTGGCGCTGTAATCAAATCGCTTTGTTGTGTTCTGTGGGAGGTTGAAAATGTTGTGGGCAATTTCTTTCAAAATACTTACAGACCTTTAGGGCAATGAGTCGAACATGCCCACCGAGTTTCGTTCCGATCGACTTCCATTAACCTTGTCAAATAGGTGCTTAAAGTTGTTTGGCCAATGGCGGCCATGTTTTTTAAGATAAGTGAAATTCCTCATAGAGCACTTGTGCCACATTGGGCCATATCAATTTTCAAGTTGATTGGATCAACGGTTGCTTAGTTATAGCCATTTGATTTTTTTTCATCCTGTAGCGCCACCAAGTGGCAGATATGGAAAAAAATAATAATTTGACTAAAGTTTTTGTTCATGCATATGAGTTCTGAGTTTGGTGAAGATATCTCATTTTGTTCCCGAGTTATAGCCTTTTCGTAAAATTGGTCCACGAATTGAATGTTTGGGTCACCTGGTTTTTTGTTCAGTCTTGATCAAACCACTGCAATAATATTCTCTGGACTCTCTAGATCAATAATTTTCAAAAATATGTTGCATTTTGTCCTTTGGTTAGCTATAGAGGTCATTTAGGAAAGGGCCGTGGCCACATGTAACCTAAAGCCTATAAAACTGAAACAAAACTCAAAACTTTTATGAAACTTGGTTATAACATGTGAAAGATGACCCACCAAGCATGCAAAGTTCATTAAGATCAGAAAATAGCTGGGTGCTATAACAGTTAAAATGGCCTAAAAAACAAAAGATTTCTGTGTGGAATTGGCATTAACTGCAAAAAAAAAGGGTAATATAATCACACATGCATTAGATCTGTATTTTTTCTAAACAATCATGCAAATTAACAGGAGATTAGGTAAAAAAGAACACTGTAATATTTATAAAGCTTCAAAACCCAGTGTTGATAAAAATTGCAATTATAACCACTAGATGTCACCGGAAGACCACTAATGAGGCTCACTAAAGACTAAAACATTACAGTTTATGGGGCTTGTTGAGGGATCATCTAGAAAAAATGTATATTACTATTATTTAATATTACTGTTTCAAGCATTTCAGATCACATTGAGTCAAAGTTTACCAATTTATTCATACAGATATATCTAATGTTTATAATTATGCCAGATTATGATTGCAATGAAACCTGGAAAAATGACATAGAAGCCCATAAAAACAGAAAGACTTGCAATAGGTTTTATCACCCATCATTTATTTTAATTATCTATATATATAACAAAATGTGTGCATCTGTGTGTGGGTTTAAGCATGCTTATTGAGTATTAATATACTAGTTTTAAACATTTCATGTTTGTGTTATGTCTGTAATTCTGTTCTATTCTTTTACTGTCAGCCATATCTAGGTTATTTAAAATCAGTGCAGTACTATTATCTAGACTGTGAAATTATACATAAATTGCGTATGCTTCTTTGGAATGAAATTAAGACAACATATAAAAGTTATAAAGGTTAAAGAGACAGTGTTGTATGATAAATTGCATTACGACACTTAGATGTCACTGGAAGACCACTAATGGGCTTTGCAGAGAATA